>NC_133372.1:7912235-7993765 GCF_049309525.1 Garra rufa
AAAAAAAAAAAAAAAAAAAACAGCTGCAATTAATTAAATAACCTTTTGTTTTGTGATGGTTGTTCATGATTAATAATTTTGACTTTTTTTTTGTCTTGTGGACTATATGTAAACGTAAAACATCTTACTCAGGACAGTACTAATTAAAAATAATACGCATTTTGTATGATCTCTTATTTTTTTTAAATTATTCATTTTCACAGATTCTGCAAGGGGTTCCCAAACTTTCACATTCCACTGTATCGATGTAAAAAAAAAAAAAAAAGTACTTTTAGCGCTGTCCTGTGTATGCCGTACATTGTTGACATGTTCCCTGTCTAGCAATGTCAATGTGCAAAAAATAAAATGTCCTGGAACACAATGTTTAAAAAAAAAAACTGAAACATTGATGTGGCTTAAATATTAACTTTAAAGGAGTAGTTCACTTTCAGAACAAAAATTTACAGACAATGTACTCACCCCCTTGTCATCCAAGAGGTTCATGTCTTTCTTTTTTCAGTCGTAAAGAAATTATGTTTTTTGAGGAAAACATTTCAGGATTTCTCTCCATATAATGTACTTCTATGGTGCCCCCGAGTTTGAACTTCCAAAATGCAGTTTAAATGCAGCTTCAAAGGGCTCTAAATGATCCCAGCCGAGGAAGAGGGGTCTTAGCTAGCGAAACGATCAGTTATTTTCTAAAAGATTTTTACAATTTCTATACTTTTTAATCTCTACACAGTGTACACACAGAGCTAGACAAGATGAGCATTTGAGGTTAAAAAGTATACACATTGTAATTCTTTTTAGAATTTAACGATCGTTTTGCAAGATAAGACCCTTTTTTCCTTGGCTGTGATCGTTTAAAGACATTTAAAGCTGCATTTTGGAAGCTCAAACTCAGGGGCACCATAGAAGTCTATTATATGGAGGGAAATCATGAAATGTTTTCCTCAAAAAACGTAATTTCCTTATGACTGAAGAAAGAAAGACGTGAACATCTTGGATATCAATGGGGTGGGTACATTATCTGTAAAATTGTGTTCTGAAAGTGGACTGCTCCTTTAAGCTCTATTTGTATTGCCAATAAATAAAGATGTATTAAAGCTGCCATTATATGACTTCTGTTCACCTTATTTTTTTAACAGATAGCCTTGGTCATCATGAGAAGACGGACCTCTGCTGTGTGGTCATATCCACGAGAGAACAAGTGGTGGGATACCATTGTACCTGAATTAACTCCAGAACAGTTCATCCAGAATTTTCGGGTGTCACGAGAGTCTTTTGAGTACATCTGTTGTCGTCTCAATCATGTGCTTGAACGAAGGAACACCAATTTCCGTTTGTGTGTACCTGTGAAAAAACGAATTGCCATTGCTCTTTGGAAGCTTGCCACTGGCAGTGAATACAGAAGTGTCAGTCAGCTTTTCGGGGTTGGTGTGAGCACTGTATTCAACTGTGTGCAGGACTTCTGCAACGCTGTTATCAAAGTTCTTCTGCGTGTACACATAAAATTCCCAGATTCTAGAAAGTTAACGGAGATGGCGGATGTTTTTGAAAATCGCTGGAGCGTTCCACAATGTGTGGGTGCAATAGATGGAAGCCACATCCCAATAATAGCACCTGAAAAATACCCTTGTGACTATTTCAACAGAAAAGGGTGGCATTCAATAGTAATGCAAGCAGTAGTGGATGGCAAAGGGCTTTTCTGGGATGTGTGTGTTGGCTATCCTGGGAGTGTACATGACGCGAAGGTCCTAAGACAGTCTTATTTGTGGAAGATGTTGAACAATGGACAACCGTTGAACCAAAACAAAGTCCACATCTCTGGTTGTGATGTTGGACACTATCTAATTGGAGACTCAGCCTATCCTTTGCAAAACTGGCTCATGAAGCCATTTCCTGACACGGGCAGACTAACCCCACAACAGCAAATGTTCAATCTCAGGTTGAGTAGTGCAAGGTCAGTTGTGGACTTGAGTTTTGGAAGATTAAAAGCAAGATGGAGGTGTCTTTTAAAAAGAAATGACTGTAAACTGGAGCTCATAAAGAAGATGGTTTTGACTTGCTGTGTGCTGCACAATATCTCTGAGGAACGTGGAGACAACTTCTGTGAAGAGCTTTCAGCCATCCATATGAACATGCAGCCTCATGTTCAAGCATTAGCAGAGCATGGACAACCAGAAGGAATGGATATACAAGCAGCACTATTAGACTACTTTGATGGACAGAACAGTGAAATTATTCAGGTAGCAGAAGTAGAAGTAACAGTTTAATTGTATTACCTTTTTTCTGTTTGTTTTTTTTTTACTCAGATCCTTATTTATGGTGTGAATGCTCAATAAATTTTCCAAAACTGATCTGTGTATTGATTTATTATAAAAATGATTTGCAATAAAAAAACGCAAATAAATTTGACAAATGTAAACTGTTAATTTGTGAAGTACAAAGAAGTAGTCAAAAGCAAACTTAAGACACTGTGCATGAAGCAACAACACACAAAGTAAACAATGAACAAATGTAACAACTGATTTTTAGGCAGAATTTGTAGAATCCATAGAATTCAGAATAAAGCCATGTTCTTTAATATTAACACAGCCTTTATTCCAAGAAATCTGGTGGTGAGGACTCACCCAAGCTCTTGTGCCTGTATGACAGATGAATAACAACAAAGAAACGGGACAGAAATGTGTTAATGTAAATACATCAGTATACTAAATGATAAAAAGATTATGATCATGCAAAATGCTCACAAGAGTTACCTTGCGATTTACAACAAGCATTTTTCTAAAGATTGTCTCTCACTTTAATCACACAGCAATGTATACATCAACTACTTACTTAATTTTGCCAACTAAACTGGTTTACTAATGATATACATACAGACCTATATAATACTGTTACTAATTTTATGGTAGCTCCTCCCAAACAGAGCTAGCAAGCTGGCATATAATCCTTTCAACCAATGTGCAATTCACTGATTCTAGAGACATGCGACAAAACATTCCAGCAACTGTAACTGCTATTAGGTTTAAAATGAAAATATTTTCAATTGTAAATGTTATAAAGGATTAATAGAATATATGTATTTAACACAATTATCCCCTTCAATTTAATTTTAGCATTATTATATAAAATCTATGACACTTACATGTCCATAGAGAAGGGTTAAATAGTTCATATGCTATAAAATAGATAAGATTTTTTACTGGTGAAAAAGACCTTGTTTTATCAAAAGCAAAACTCAATAATATCTCATATCAAAGCAAGGTTATTTTTCAAGGACACATGCATGGTTTCATAAGGTTTCAAATTTGGGTCCCCGCTTTTTGTCAAAATGTCCTGTGTCACACCATGATATGTCAACAGTCTTCTAATTTCTGAGTAAATTATTTGAAATGTTTAGATCATTTCATTCTCCTGAAGCAGGTTCTATTGGCAAATTTGTCAACACCGTCAGATGTGACCACTTTCAGATTTTCTGTCTGACGGTGGTGATAGGCCAAAGAATGACAGAGTTCACATTCAACATGAAGTCATATTTTTGTGGGTTTCAAGTCACTATTAATTACAATAGTGTATTGATAGTTAAAATGACTACAAACTCAGGTTTTCATCACCTCCGTCAGGTTATTTGTTGAGGAATTGTTGGTCACATGTGAAAATGTAAATTGTCTGCTAACATGAGAAGGTGTTTTAAAATGTTAAAAATGTCTTGATTGCTTAGTTGCAAAATAAGTGATGGCAAGGTAAAAAAGCCCATTTTGATTTAAAAAAAAAAGAGAAAAGTTGGAAGATTGAATGAAAGCATAGTTCAGTAGCTTGGTACATGTAAGATACAAAATTGTAGTTTCATTTGTTTGAGTACAAGGTTTTATTTTATTTTCAATATTTTACCGTTTTGTCCCACTTCTCAAGAATCAGTAAATTGTGATTACAATCAAATTCTAGAAAAATAGCTAATTGCTAATGTCAGCTTGCTGTGTAAAACTCCATGGTGGACTTACTTTTCACTGACTTCTTAACAGTGTCAACAGTTCTCTCTTCCATCTGTGGACTTTTCTTCCAAGTCATGAAGGAGGGTGTGAGGTCAGCCTCAACAGTGTCCAAATGGTTTTGCTTGAATCACTGAAAATTCACCACAAACAAATAAAAATTAAATGCAGGAAAAGAGTTTATTTATGGTTTATGTCATGTAGTCAGAAGCCCATATGTTATATGTTACCTTCACAACTGTCAAACAGTTTGCTATGCTAGTTCCATGTGAAGATACTAGCTGGTCATGGTCTCTATATGACAGGTGGTTGGAGAGGAGTTGACGTTTTCAAGCATAAAAAGTCATTTCACGGGTAGAGCAAGTCTTTACATTTTGATGACATATTAATAAAGATTTTTTCCGTAGCAACATTTACAGAACAATTCCAAATACCTGGAATGTATATTAAGAAAGTAACTTCAATTTAAGTTTTGCTTTGACTTTGAAATGTAAGAATTGTGCAAATGAGAATAAAGTGTGCAAAAGGAATCCTGTGTTCATGGCTTGTTTCCCTGCTGTTCTTCCATTAGTGCCACCATGCGTCCCAACAGTCCCAGCATAGAATTTGTAGCTTCATCCATTTTATTAAGAATGGCAGTATTAAGTTCTTTGGCGTGCGCCATAAACTGCTCATCTGCAGTTTTTAAGTATTCCAGCAGCTCTTGGTTTGAATCTTTCTTCTTTATTCTGGTTGTTCCTAGAGACTTCCTTGGTTGGGACTGAGATTGAGGGCTGAAGGATGATTCAGCTTTGTGCAGCTCCTCCTCAAGTGAAGACTCTGTTTTCAGCATAATAAAAGCAGCAGATTACTTTAAGACCTAATCGTAGCACATAGAGTATTTACGTAATAATCTTGTCAATCATATGAGGACAGCAAAATTTGCAATGTGAGCTGTGGAAAAGACAATACTGGAAACCTACCAAGATCGGCTGCAGAAGACAGCGATTCAGACTTCGTCTCAAGCATGGCTGTTGCTGAATTTAATACTTCAGTGACCTGACTCGCTGGTAGGCGTTCCAGCACAGTGTCTGTAGCATCATTGTTATTCATTTTATTGCTCCATTGCCTGCGGCTTTTACTTTTCCCCTTCTTTTTGTCTCTGAACTCCTTTTTCAGTTTTTTTAGTTTGTTAATGATTTGGTCAGTTGTACGGGTAAACCCAACATTTACCATCTCTTGGCATATGTCGTCATACACTCTTTTCGTTCTTTTTGAGCTCCCCAACCTCTCCTGGATCTCTGTGGAAGACCATATTGCAAGCAGCGTGCTGGTTTCCTCTGAAGACCACTGCTGTGCAGTTTTGTGCTCAGATATTTTGCTACCTACAAACAAAACACTCATTAGTCAAGGTTGCCACACTTTAATGCTTAGAAGAAAGTTACTCTTCAGACGTCCACTTTAAAAGAACTGAAGTCAGACCTCTTTTGACTGAAGTTAAAGTAAATTCAAAGTGATCTCTTTTTGTTCTTTTTAAATTGAGACAAGGTTTCAAGACACTTTTTGCTGTGTTTTTGTCTTAAACAAATGGTTCGGCCAACTACCTGTTAGTCAGGAGGTGATCAGACTTTTCACGCAATAAAAAGTTGACCAGTAGTTAAAAAAGAAACACTAAACAGTTTATGCACCCAACCATTATGTATATTAATATTAAATACACTACCAGTCAAAAGTTTTTGAACAGTAAGATTTTTAATGTTTTTTAAAAAAGTCTTCTGCTCACCAAGCCTGCATTTACAGAACTGTGTACTTCAACTGTGACTGTGATCTTGCACATATCTACATCTGCAAATTATCTTGCCCATAACTGCACATTCCTTTCATACATTTATTATATCTATTGCTACTTTTTCTACTATTTTATTGTTGTATTTAATTTTTATTTTATTATTTGCACATAATGTAAATCCATATTTCTCTATATTCTAATGTGTTAAATTTTTTCTTCTATACTGGAATTCCTTCTCTAAATTTAAATGTTATATTATAGGTTATCAGCAGTCGTATAAGCATTTCACTTCATATCATACTGTGTATGACTGTGTATGTGACAAATAAAATTTGAATTTATTTGATCCAAAGTACAGCAAAAAACATTTTTACTACTTAAAATATCTGTTTTCTATTTTAATATGTATTTTGAAAATGTAATTTATTCCTGTGATCCCAAAGCTATATGTTTAGCATCATTACATCAGTCACATGGTCCTTCAGAATCATTTTAATATTATGTTTGGCTGCTCAAAAAACATTTATTATTATGATCTTAAGAACAGCTGAGTAGAATTTTTCAGGTTTCTTTGATGAATAGAAATATTAATCTGAAATAAAAATCTTTTGTAACATTATAAATTAATCAGAAATATACTGATCTTTGGGTCTTTCTATTCATCAAAACATCTTGAAAAAATTTATTCAACCGTTTTAATTATTGATAATAATAATAATACATGTTTCATGATCAGTGAATCAGAAACAGAAATCAGAACAAGTTTTATTGCCAAGTGTGTTCACACACACAAAGAATTTGTCTTGGTGTTAGGAGTTTCCAGTACAGAAAATACAAACATAGTGCAGACATACATAAAGTTAAGGTAATAAAAGCACAATATTAAAGAGAATATGCAATATAACATAATTATACTACAGGGCCGTTAAATGCTTGAATCTGATTGGCTGACGAACGTTCTAGAGGTGTGCATTATATTCAGGGAAACGCACAGCGAACGTAGTTCCAGGCAGCTTTAGACCGCAGTGCATGTCTATATCACTTCGCCATACGATTTCAGTTATTTCAAAGGTCCTTACAGCCCAAAACAGCAAAATAACTAAAACCCACAATGACACTGGCCAAACTAATAAATACAGTAAACATCAGGATAAAAACGACAGATTATTTCCATGTTTTTTTCCACAATATATTACGTTTTATTATGTACGGAAAGCACAAACTATTTCTCTCGCCCTCTCTCACTCACCTCACAGACGCACACACATAACGTTACAGTTTGCACTCGCGTTAGCATTCGCGCTAATGTTGTTAGCGCTGCTCTGACGATTAACAACTTAAAAACGACATGACAGCTCTCACACGCGAGGTAACAACGGCGTGGTCTTGAAGAAAATGAACTTAAAGTTTAACTGTTAGTAGAGACGATGCTGCCAGTCACCCTTGAGAGACACAGACGTGAGAGAGGTAAAGTCATACACTTAGTTTCTCTCCCTCACTCTTTCCGTCTGTCTGCTTGTCTTTCGGTCTGTCTAAACTTCATTATTAACGGCATTATTTTGCTCTTAACAGCCCAAGCGTCGTTACTAGTTCTAAAATGACGTTTTGGAACTAGCAACGAAGCTGTTGAATGAGCTGCGTAAGAAATTAATCCTACTCACAATAGCGTTTTAAGGATAAAAACCGGACGAATGTCTTGAAATATATCACTTGATCGATGTCTTGAGGTGTTGTAACTGTAGTATAAGCGGAATAATTGACTTCGGGCCGTAGAATTCTACGAAAATAATGCACACCCGAGGTGTAACGGCCACTCCGCTTCGCGTCGTGACCGCATCACCACCTCGGGTGTGCATTATTTTCTAAGAATTCTACGGCCCGTCGTCAATTATTCCTTACATATAATATAACATAAATCCGCATATTAGAATGATTTCTGAAAGATCATGTGACACTAAAGACTGGAGTAATGATGCTGAAAATTTTTCTTTGATCACAAGAATAAATTACATATTAAAATATATTCCTATATCGAGCTGATATCTTAAATAGTAAAATTATTTCACAATATTACTGCTTTTGCTGTATTTAGATCAAATAAATGCAGGGTTGGTGAGCAGAAGATAATTCTTTCAGAAAATGGCATTAAAAGTCTTACTATTCAAACACTTTTGACTGGAAGTGTTTCTGCATTTTGTCATAATTCCTTTACTTGAGCTTTTATTTTGGAGGCAACTTAAAATTGGATTTTGTGTTTGTTTTCGGCTTTCTTTTGCTTAAGTGTGCATAACACATTATAGCACATAGCATAACATTGTATAAAGACACAACTGTGAAAACTAACCTGTCTCAGCTACAGAAAACACAACGGGGTCCTTGTTTGTGTCGAGTGTGGCTGTCGCTGAATTCAAGGCCCCGTTCGGTTGACTAACTTTAGCTGGTCGGTGTCCAAGCACAGACTCCATAATGTCGTGGTCGAATGTTTTATTAATTTGTCCACTGCCACGTTTACTTGGTTTCCTTTTCAGGTCCCTGTACTCCTTCCTAAGCTTTTTTAATTTGTTTATGATTTGGTCGGAGTTGCGACTGAAGCCCCCGTTTAGCATTTCTTGGCTTATCTCGTCGTAAACTCTTTTCTTCCTTGTCGTGCTCTCCAGCTTCTCCTGGATCTCTGTGGAAGACCATATCGCGAGCAGCACGCTGGTTTCCTCTGAAGACCACTGCAGTGCGCTTTTATTTTCGGACATTTTTTGTAGTTTACAGGTTAAAAGACACGGTCATTGCACAGTGCAGCGTGAAAGCTACAACAAGCTGTTGTTTTGAAAACGTTTCCTGGTTACGTCACATTTCCCGCCCCCGACAGAATTGGTTCCTAGTTCAACATGGACGATTGTGGCCATCAGATCAGAACAGAGCTCCTCCAAGTGGCTCTAAAATGCGCTGCAAAGTGTTGAGAGTTTGATTAAAGTCAGTTTTGGACTCGAATGTTTTAAATTTGTTCTAAAAAGATTCACTAGCTTTTTGTGAAGGTTATAGGTTATACAGTATATATTTGTCTATATGTGACCTAAAATATTGAATGTCATATAATTAAGATAAATAATATTCCTTTACTTCTGAGCCAGAATTTAACATCTCAGGTGAGCTGTGTTGCGTGAGTCATTGAATTGTTCACTCAACCGATTTGTTAACAACACTGAGTCATTCTCTTCAGAAACGAGACTGATTAAACATTTACAGTGTCATTTTAATTGTGTATAGTCATACATTTACATTGTTCTATCCTTAGACTTATTTGTGTCACCCAATGCAGAGTTTACAAATGCAGTCAGGGGACTGAAAGCACTTCCATGTTGGGCGATTCCAAATTCATGGACCAGCAAACTATGTAAGTAAAAACAAATATATTGAACATTTTTTTTGTATGTAAGGTGTCCCTAATTTGATGTAAATACAGAGATTGTGTCAGTAATGTTCAGCCAGTCATGTGTTTATGACTGCAGCCTTCATCTCACCCAAGTGTACATACATTTTTTTAACGTTTTCAAAAGTAAATCTATGTGTAAAACTATAGTAATCAGTAAAACAACAGTTGAGAATGTTTAGTGATACCACTAGGGAGCCAAACTTGTTGACACAGAGACTCGCCATTAGGTGGCAGTATATACTTGACTATTTTAAATGTGACCTAAAACATTGGATGTCATATAACAAAGATAAATGATATTCCTTTACTTCTGAGCAAGAATTTAATATCTCAGCTAGTTTGATATGACAGTGAAATTCTAGAAGATCTTTTAAACCAGAGGCATGACGTGTATTTATAGCACAACAGCTTTCATTCATTTCACGTAGAGCACAAACCTCATGAGAGAAGACTACACGTGAAGCAACTCATTTGTTGTTGCTGACACAAGAGGATGAAGTTGTAAAAAATTGTGGTATCACTTCTTTACAATGCACTGTATAATAGAGCATCTCTTTGCGCTTTTGCGACCAGTTGCATTTTGTGTAAATGAGTGAAGAGATATGAAGAAGGAGGCAGCAGCACACTCAAATGAAATACACCAGCATTTAGTTTCTATGTTGTTGACTCTTGTGTGCTATGGAACTTATACAGCCATTCTATAAACAAAGTTAATATCAGGTAACTTAAGCCTTATTGACGCAAATATGTTTAGTTTTTTTGTTGAAAAATTAATTTAGATATAGCATCTAATGACTGGCTGCATGTTTAGCATATTGCACCATTCAACAGTGCAATTGTGCATACTGACAAAAATATGATAGATAGTCTTCTGTGTTACTGGATTGTTCTAATTATCTTATTTCTTATTCCATCTGCTTTTTAAATACTGGATGATAGATATCCGCGAGGTGTTAAGGTCTTGGCTCCTTCTCATTTTGGCAGCGAGTCCAGACTATAAGCAGGAGCCCAAATAACGCGGCACTGAAATGAAAATCAATGCAGGAGGAAACACTGCCACTGCCAGAGGGAGGTATGCAAGGTCACAGGCCAGTATCATTCTTTTCTGACACAGAATCACAATATTTTCCAAGAGGGGTCACGTTTAATCAAGAAATGCAGCATATAATTGGTTTCATACAGATTTGCTGTACATACAGTGGTAGGGGCCACAGAGAAGATTTAAAGGGTCGTTTACTGAATGTGGAGGTATAGCCTATATCCCAACTGAATAATTAGTCATTAGCAACAGGAGAAACCCTGTTGCATAGCTCCCATGTGAAGAACTGTGGCAGATTGAATAAAACAAAAACAAATGAGCTGACAAGATTTTTTAAATGTTTTTTTAAATAAGTCTCTTTTGCTCATCAAGCCTACATTTATTTCAGCCAAAAATACAGAAAAAGCAGTAATACTATGAAAAATTTTAACTATTTAAAATAACTGCTTTCTATTTGAATATATTTTAAAATGTAATTTATTTCTGTGATAACAGCTACATTTTTAGCATCATTCCTGCAGTCTTTAATGTCACATGATTTTTCAGAAATTCTAATATGTGACCCTGGACCACAAAACCAGTCTTAAGTCGCTGGGGTATATTTGTAGCAATAGCCAAAAATACATTGTATGGGTCAAAATTATTGATTTTTCTTTTATGTCAAAAATCATTAGGAAATTAAGTAAAGATCATGTTCCATGAAGATTTTTTGTAAAATTCCTACTGTAAACCTATCAAAATGTAATTTTTTATTAGTAATATGCATTGCTAAGAACTTAATTTGGACAACTTTAAAGGTGATTTTCTCAGTATTTTTATTTTTTGCACCCTTAGATTTCAGATTTTCAAATAGATGTATCTCGGCCAAATATTGTCCTATCCTAACAAACCATACATCAATAGAAAGCTTATTTATTGAGCTTTCATATGATGTATATATCTCAGTTTTGTCAAATTTAACCTTATGACTGGTTTTGTGGTCCAGGGTCACATATGTGGATTTGCAAAAAAAAAAATTTAATCAATATTTAAAACAGTTGAGTACATTTTTTCAGGATTCTTTGATGAATGAATAGATCCAAAGATCAGAATTTATCTGAAATAAAAAGCTTTTGTAACATCATACACCATACCATTCAACAGCTTGGAATCAGTATTATCTTATTTTATTTATTTATTTATTTTGCAAGGTTGCTTTAAATTGATCAAAAGTAATGATAGAGACATTTATAATGTTGCTAATAATTCTAATTTCTATTTCAGACCATTGCTGTTCTTCTTTCTATTCATCAAAGAAACCTGAAAAAATTCTACTCAGCAACAAATCAGAATATTAGAATGATTTCTGAAGGATTATGTGACTGGAGTAATGATGCTAAAAATTCAGTTTTGAAATCACAGGAATAAATTACATTTAAAAAATATTCAAATAGAAAACAATGATATTAAATAGCAATAGTAAATTGTACAGTTTTTACTGTACTTTGGATCTAATAAATGCTGAGCAGAAGAGATATCTTTTAAAAACATAAAAACATTTGACATGTAGTGTATGTTGTCTTGATTATTTGTAGTAGAAATTGTCACTGTAGAGATCAAGATAATCAATTTGTTTTACATCTAAAACGTTATTTATGTGTTTGTGCAGTAACAATATATTTATTATAATTAAAATACATATACAGTACTGTTCAAAAGTTTGGGGTTGCTATTTTTTTTAAATATATTTGACAGAAGTCTTTTGCTCACCATGGCTTTATTTGTTTGATCAAATCTACAGTAAAAACAGTAATAGTAAAATATTATTACAATTTAATAACTGTCTTTTGATTTAATATCTTTTTAATTGTAATTTATTGCTATGATGACAAAGCTGAATTTTCAGCATCATTACTCCAGTCTCAGTGTCACATGATCCTTCAGAAATCATTCTAATATGCTGATTTGTTAATAATATTTCTTATTTTTTTGAGTGTCTAAAATTTTTTATTTTAATTTAATTTAGTTAACTTTTTAACTTAATGTTTCCATACTGAATAAAGAAAATTAAATATTTAAAAATAGAATAAATAAAAAAATAAATAGTATAAAAAATGACCCCAAATATTAGTTTGTATAAATAAAAAGCCATTTTCCTCTCTATTATAAATAGCAAATTAGCCTACAGTTGAGCATTTAACAGTTTAAGGCATTTTCCTTCTTTTCCATTTTACTGACATTTATTTTTCACAATGTGGAGCATGCCTTGCTGAACTGGTTTAATCTCCACATCATTTCTTGTAAAGGTGCATCATTGTAGCCTGGACATCCGACAGGGTATGGTATTGTCAGCTGTCACCTGCTTAATGTGGAATTTTTTGTTGACACAACATTGTAAACATTGACCTCCCCAGTGGAAGGATGTCACGCACTCACCCAGGATGTAGCCGTATATTGGCAGAGGGTGAATGACAGTCTATAGGGCTGGTATGAAGTAACATCCTGTCCCTGCTGACTTTTCTTTGGTTTTGTCTGCCTCGTGTAGCTGATTAGCCAAAAGCAAGAGGGAGACAGAAGCACAGATGGCTAACTGTGATATATTTGAGCTGCATGGCAGAGCCTGTCTGTAGTGTCCAGGGTCAACCATCTCTGTTTTTCTCTCTTTATTTATTTCTGTCAATTTACGTCTACCCGCTAATTGCAGGGTTCTTAGTATTTGTCTATAACATATATTTCATTTTGAATTAAAACCCTTTTTTAATACATAACATTTTTGATTTTTATTGTAATGTGTCGTTGAGCCACATGAATAGATAGGTGGTACTTAGAGTAGGACAACCACATGAAACCACGCCAGCAAAGCTAACACTGCAGGAACAACAGCTGTTCGGGCACATGCCTGGAGGACGTATCTCACTCGCTTCCTCTTTTCATCTGCGCTTACCGTCATCCATCTCCTCTGATTTCCTCTCCCTCATTCATCACTTCCTGATTTTATCTCTCTCTCTTTCCCTTGATCTCCCACCTCTGTCCCTTCTGTTCCTTGTGATCTGGTTTTGCAGCAGCTGCGCTAAGCTGTAGGCTGTGCCTGATTTTCCAGGTGAAATGAGACATTTGCTCTAATAAATTGGCTGCGGCCGTCATTTCTTGTTGCACGGATGTCGTTCCCGGGGCGGATTTGTTTCCGAGAAGATTCAAGCAAGTCGGGGCAAGCTAGCTGAGGTGAACAAGACCAAATGAACACCATAAGAAATGGAAATAAATCGGTTCAGAGCAATCAAAGCAAAAACAATCAGTCACAAGAACATATTTCCTCAAGCAGTTGTTCTCGTTAACAGCTGATTTATAGTCTTACAAATGTTCATTATTGAAGTTTGAACATTTTGACACAGCTTGACACATAAATAACCACACATACATATGGGCGTAATTTATGTGGCACATTTTATTCTAAAAAATGCTTTGAGATCACATTTCTGTCCATTCTGGAGTGACTTAAGTTTCCTAGAAACAGCAAATCTACAAAGCTGATCTATTCTGCCTTTCATTTGTTGATTCTTAGAAGTTTAGAAGTGTAAATTCACCCTTTCTAAGTGCATTTTATTAAACGTATTGTTAACATTCTTTTTTCTTCTTTTTTTATTTATTTTTTATTTTAAGCTTTAAATCAAAATATCTGACTGTTGAATGCTGTGATTGACCAATCAGAATCAAGTATCAATAATAATAATAATAATCAATAATTTCCTATAAATCACCAGTTTTGTTTTTGTTATTTATATACTTAAATTTTATTTTATTATAGTTTTATTAATATTTTCAATTAGCTTTAATTTTTTTATGATCAGTTTTTAATTTTAGTGTAGTTACTTTTTGTGTTTTTTCATGTTTTATATCGTTTAGGTTTAATTTATTTTTATTTTAGTTTTAGTTCAGTTATTATTATTTTATTATTATATACGGCAGTTTAAAATTTTATTATTTTATTTTTCATCTAATATTTACACTGATTTATTATGTTTTTTTAAGAATTCTCTTCTTCTCACTAAGCTTGCATTTATTTCATCCAAAATACAGCAAAGCAGTAATATTGTGAAATATTTTTACTATTTAAAATAACTGCTTTCTATTTGAATATATTTTAAAAATGTAATTTTTTTCCTGTGATCAAAGCTACATTTTCAGCATCAACTCCAGTCTTCAGTGTCAAATGATTCTTCAGAATTAATCCTGCTGTAAACATTTTTTTTTTATATAATTTATAATTGTTATTTTAAGTATTTAAAACAATGTTTTTTTTTTTCAGGGTCCTTTGATGAATAGAAAGATCCAAAGATCAGCATTTCTCTGAAATCAAACACTTTTGTAACATTATGCACTATAGCGTTCAAAAGCTTGGATGCTTTAAATTTATTAAAAATTGATGATAATTAATAATAATAATAATAGTAATAATAATAATAAATGTTTTTGAGGAGCAAATCACAATATTGGAATGATTTTGAAGGATCATGTGACTGGAGTAATGATTCTAAAAATTCAGCTTTAAAACAACAAAGATAAATTACATTTTAAATAGTTTTTAAATAGAAAAAAAAACATAATAATTAAAAAAAAATAATATTTTACTGTATTTTGGATCAAATAAATGCAGGCTTGGTGAGCAGAAGAGACCTCATAAAAACATAATTCTTGCTGTTCAACAACTTTTGACTGGTAATGTATATTTTCTTCTTTTTTAATTTTTTAAATAAATTTTTTTTTAATGTCATTACGTGATCTTCCTCATTCATTTTGTATGCATAAACCCCGCCCCTTTCTTACAATTAACTACAAGCTTTCATTCAGTTCTGCCTCCATCCAATCAACAACCAATGAACTCAATTGGCCTGAATGAACTGAATGTTTTAATGAATGTCACAATATGGAAGAAAAAATCAGTTAATACTGTTACATTGTGACTTTAAAGAGATTGCATATGGATCTTAATGTATTTTTACCCTGTCAAACACAATTTAATATGGCAGATTATATAAGGCATTCTGAATTCCTTTGCATTATAATGCGTTGTATAGATAACCTTCACAGAACGTGCTGCCAAACTATCTCCTTCAGAAAATCTATTCTGATGTGAATTGAGCATGTGCTGTTGTTGTGGGGGATGTGCAAAATGTAACATGATCCTGTAGGCAGAGAATGCATGGAGGTGGACAGGAAGCTGCATCAAACACACATACATTCAGCACTTCTCACACTGTGTCCTCAAAGTCCAGTGCAGAGAACGGACAGTGAGAGCGAAAAACACAAATATGCTTGTAGACAATCTCAGAGGGGAAAGGTGATGCCAGGTGCCTCTCAAAGGGGCGCCTCCCCATTCCCCCTTTTTTGGCATTTTGATGATCATCTCTTGTGGAACTTAAGAACTTTAAGTACTTTTAGTGAGAAAAACAAGTAACAGACAAATCAGTCAAAAAAGCTGTGTTTTTTTCATAATTAAAGGGGTCATGTGATGTTGCTAAAAAGAACATTATTCAATTATTATGTGTTTTTATACACTATATATATATATTATTATTATTATGTGTTATTACATAATATGCAATGTGTTTACGCAGTTTGAGATTCAAAAACATTATTTTCCACATACTGTACTTTATTGTTGCTCCTCTCTGCTCCGCCTTTCTGAAATGCTTCAATTTTTACAGAGCTCATCTTCTGAAAAGCACAGTGTGCTCTGATTAGCCAGCTGTCCAGTGCCTTGTGATTGGCCAAATACCTTAAGCAAGTGACAGAAATCTTACCCCTTACCATGTTGTGATGCTGTGTCCCGGCGCGACGAGACAAAACAATAAAACCCATAATAAATGAAGCATTTGTTGCATCCAGTGTGGACATAATTACTAATTATGAGGACTCATATTGTCTTTTTATGCATTGCGTTGTATTTGCTCCACATAAAATCACACCATGTCTGCATTTGTGATTGTAGAAACAACAAATAACAATCCCTCTTTAACGCTGCTCAAAACTCGCATATGAATAGCCAGTAGCAAATTTTTAAATATGAAAACGTACTTACAGGCTGTGAGTCAGAAGTGCCAAATTTTCCTTGCAAATTTAGAATTGCCTCACTTTATAGAAACAGCCTTTGTGCACAGCTGGCATTGTAGGCTATTCTCCCAGGTTCAGGAAACAGTCCTCCATAAAATGCGCACTCACTCGAATATTTGTGTTGTACTGTTCTGGAACAGTGTTGTAAATATAACCACTGATTTCTAGTTGTGTACTCATTTGGAAGGCCAAACAAAGTTCTTTCGCATTTGCAACAAAACACACAGCGTCTCCACAACATGGCGGCCACTGCAACAATACTACAGTGAGAATAAAGGTTACGCCTTTTCTTTGCATCTTAACTTTTATAAAGAATATCTCTTTGGGTTTGAGACTTTAATCTTTGCAAGTTTACAGGTTTTATATATCCACAAACAGCTTGTAACACTACAAAGACAAAGGAAAACATAAAATCGCATCAAATGACCCCTTTAAAGTAACTAACCCAGACCAATTAATTTTAAGCAGGATTTTTTCATAAATACATCGATGTTAAATATTGTTTAGAGCTGAAATTATTTTAGAAGTTCAGTTTTTGATTTTCTCATTTTATGTGTTTTTGTCCTTTTTTTATTTATTTGTTTTTAATATTACCCATTAGGTTTAATTAATTTCAGTTTCATTTTAGCTTTTAGTATTATTTTATCATGTATAATTTATATTGTGTGTATATATATATATATATATAGAGAGAGAGAGAGAGAGAGAGAGAGAGAGAGAGAGAGAGAGAGAGAATGTATGTGTATATATGTATATTTTAAGTTTTCAATTAATATTTACAGTCAAACCAAAAATTATTCAGACATAACTGTTTGATAACTGTGACACAATATACCCAAAAATGTATCATACAGTGGACTACCAGTAAACTTGATAAAAATCTGGGACCAAAAATTATTCAGACACTTTGACCTGACCATGTTTTGCTTAAGGGGAGACACTGCAGGCAAAAACATTTTTTCATGCACCTGTCAAGTTGAGATTTTTGGCTTTTTGGTTTTCCATAAAGTGTTTTTTTTTTCAGACTAGTGGAAAGAAACATCCAAAAGACACTGTTTCTTTTATAGCACTTTATCTATTTGTGTCAATAGATTTTAATTACAATACATAATTTTAAAGGCTGTTTTCTCAAAATGAGTTTTTTTTTCTCCTAGACTGAGCCATAAATCTCCACTTCAGTAGCACTTACACACACCAAACTTAACATTTTTATTCCTGACTATATCCTGAAGGTTTTTACAGAGGGATTTGTTCATGTATAATTTGCTTGATTTTATACATTTTATCCCCCCCAAAAACATTTTAAACATCTATCGTTTTCTGCCTATGAGATATCCAAAATTCCTTGTGTAAAAACATTTGACTCTAATATGTCAAAAAAAAATTGAGAATTTTGAAATGGACTTCGTCCAGTGTTTTGATTTTTGTACTAGAAATGTATGCATATTAGCGCATATTTAATTAAACAATGCTTCATTTGCGTATTAAAACCTATCATTTTAGAAAACCTGTAATACAAAAAAATGTTTGCAATTAACAATATAATCAATCCTCAAGTGTTTTTTCTTTAATTGCTAATGTGACCTTTTTACGCCACAGACTGAACAAAATTAAGCATTGCTTGGTCATACTAACAGTTTTCAAAATTTTTGGATTACATGCCAAGTCAACTGACATTATCAAGATGAATTTGTCCTGACACAGTTTAAGTTCTTGAGAGTTCTTGTCATATTTTATTACCATTTTCTAAACTATAGCGTATAAACTGTGATAATGTGAGAAATGTTAAAGATTTCCGAATTCATTTTGGTTTGGTTCATTTTCTTCCACACTGTAAAAAATGACTGTGAATTTAACGGTAAAAAACTGTAAAAATGCTACGGTATAAACCTGTGAAATGGTTAACGGTAAGTTCCCCTTCTATATACGGTGAAAAACTGTGCATGTAGTTTTACGGTACCATACCGTTTTTGGAAGTGGAAAAGAACGTAAAATTTACAGTAAATAACCGTAAATTGA
Source organism: Garra rufa (assembly GCF_049309525.1). NCBI lineage: Eukaryota > Metazoa > Chordata > Actinopteri > Cypriniformes > Cyprinidae > Garra > Garra rufa. Next base: position 7,930,553 of record NC_133372.1, read on the forward strand.
CATTCCCAGAATTCCTAGAATTCCCTATGTTTCTTTTTTTCTTTATTTGATGTTTTTTTGTTAAAATAACTTTTTATTCTTAGTTTTTTCTTGGCAGTTTTGTACATTAGGGTTGTATGTTACATCTAATGTTGTTAAATTAATGTTTTTTTTTTAACCTTTTTAGTTTTATGTGTGTTACCATGATGGTGTTTAGTGTTTGTGTGAATGACACTGTGCACCTTCTATATTTGTTATTTTTCAAAACCTCCTTGTGATGGGCCTAGGCTCAACATGTGATGTTGTCATCACCACCTGCTTTTGGTGGTTATCATTGTATTACAAAAGTTAAAAACAGATTTCAGTACTTTAAAAGGTTGTTACATTACCATTATATCAGTGAAATTACAGTATTTACCTGTAAATTTAACTGAAAACTGTAAAACCTAAAACATTGCTACCGTATTTTTTTACGGTAAAATTCTGGCAACCACAGCTGCTGGTTTTTTACCTTAAATTTTACGGCTTTTTTTTTTTTACGGTGCAGTTTTATATTAATGAATAAAAAAGTTTTTAATAGTTCTAGTTTTATTTAATGATAATAACCCTGATAACTGCTGACTGGCTGTACATTATCCCACATATATATAAACGTCCTATATGCTGCATTATACAGCTGCCCTAAATGTAGCGAGATCTGACCTGTGTTTTTACAGCACTTCACATGGTGGACGTTTATCCTGTATACAGCGAGAACGGGAGAGAAGGGGGTTTCATAATTTATGACTGACATGGCTCAGACAGCCATTAGTTGCACATAATGAATGGATTCACTCTGGCAGTGTGACACATACTGGGTCTGCAAATTGAGCCGTGATGTTCGGACAGATTGGAACTGTCACACACAAACTCAATCCCTTCTGCCTGGAAAGCTGTCAGATGTGCCATAAATTTTTAGGGTGAACCACCAGAGCTGCCCACGCAAAAGACATCACCAGACATCACCACACAGACGTTTTTTCCCCATCTTAATACTGAAAATGCAACCATAACCCTATCATTCAATTAGCTGTGTTTCACGGCTGTCCTGTGGATGTTCTCGTCATTTACAGCGTGACCTAATCATTGTTGTGATATATGAGGCACCGTGAGGGAGGACAGCAGGTTATGAACTTACTCAGATAAAATGGCTCCCGTTTCCATTGGCTGCTCCCGTTTTATTTGTGTAATATGCGTCTTGGCCTTGGTCCAGCCGTGCAATGTGTGCGGCGGCAGCAGGATTATGAGCACATCCAGAACTCGTTGCCTGCTGTCTTCAGTAACACAAGAGACCAATTAATGAAGTTGTGACAGCTGTTACGGAATGACACGGTTTTGATACGCAGTAAGAGACTAACCAACTGCAAAATGGCCACACGCATGCCATTACAGCTTTGAGAAATGTTAGGGTTATCACCATGCATTGCAATTTAGTAAAAAGAAAATAAAACGCTGATCTAAAATTTCTTTAGGTTTGAGTGGATCTTTGCTCTCTCTCCTGTTGCAGAAGCTTCATGTTTTCTCATCTAGGGACTCTGAGTCTCTCTTGATGTCAATCTGATGTCACGCTGTCATAAAAATGGATGACCGGGACACAGAAATGTTGAAGCCGCATATATTGTGCCTTTATAGGCCTAATCTTAAATGTACATACCTTAAAAATGGCTTCTTGCCCAAGGAGAGATCAGAAATCTGTATTTTCCCCATTTAAATAACATAAATATTTTCCAATATGTACAGTGTGTCTAAAATGCTACATTTTTGAATCCATATTTTAAATTATAAATGTTATTTTTGGCATAACTATTTGAATGAAAAGTTGAACTGAGAAGTATTTTTTAATTTGCTTTATAGGAGAAGTTAACTTCCAGAACAAAAATGTATAGTTAATGTACTCACCCCCTTGTCATCCAAGATGTTCATGTTTTTCTTTTTTCAGTCGCAAAGAAATTGTTTTTTGAGGAAAACATTTCAGGATTTTCTCCATATAGTGGACTTCTTTGGTGCCCCGAGTTTGAACTTCCAAAATACAGTTTAAATGTGGCTTTAAACGATCCCAAATACAGTTGTAAACAATCCCAGCCAATGAAGGAGGGTCTTATCTAGCGAAACGATCGGTTATTTTCATTTTAAAAAATGCAATTTAAATCCTTTATATCCCTTTAAAGGGATAGTTCACCCAAAAATGAAAAAAAAAATTGTTTCTTCAGTAGAGGTAAGACATGATATAAATAATGTTCAGTTTCTTGCACAGACCGATCATTATGTGTCTTAAGACCTCAATGTATCATCACGAGCCACAGGGTTTAATTTGGATTTGTCTGTATATGTTTTTTTTTTTACTCTTAAAGATTTGGTAACCATTGACTGCCAATGTATGACTAACAGACTGCAACGGTTTGAGTTAAAAATCTTTGTTTGTGTTCTACTGAAGAAACAAAGTCACCTACATTTTAGATGTCCTGGGGGTAGGCAGATAAACATCAAATTAAAATTTTTGGGTGAACTATCCCTTTAAGGCAAGTAATTTCACTTAGCGACCATCTTTGTAGTGCCTATCTCTTTGAATGGGGAAACATCAAATTCTCAAAAACTGTTCACCAAGATTACGATTAAAATTCATATTTGAAATCACCAACGAAATCTGACAAGACCTGCCTCATAAATATTGTTCCTTGTGCTCCAATAGCATTAAAAAGGCATATTTTTCAGGCTAGATCAGCCAGTGCGCATGCGCAGTATTAAGTGCACGTCTCAGAGTGCTGATTGTTTCTTTAGCAATTGGGACTTCTAACGGCAGCTGCAGTGACGCGCTTACTTTACTAATCAACGATTGGCTCTTTCATTAAGAAGGCAGGGCTTCGCGGCCATGATGAGCCTTGCATTTTTTCCAGTTCAAAACTATATGAGTGACACGTCTTGGGTATTCTATAGGTTTTGTTTTTAATCTCAAACACTTGTCTTGTCTTGCTCTCCCTGAACTCTGTATTCTGAGTTAAGACAGTTAAGGTCATTGCACACTGATTCCGAATTATTTGTCAGAATTTTTCGCACATAAAAAATAAATACAACCTCACGTTATGTCAATCACGTTTGCACACTGCCTCCGAAATATTCATCCGCCATAAAAAAAATTGGATCGGGTTCGATTTTTTTTTACATTTTTCGCATCCATAGCAAGCATTTTTATAGGTGTTTTGACAGTTCAAGCGAACACCAAAATCCAGAATTGCGTCTGACAAGTCCACTCCGTCTCACACTACAAAACGCTGTAAAGGTACTTGTACACACTGAGTTTCTTTATAATATGTGGCTTCAGTAACACCAGCTAAGCATCAAAGTTTACTGACACCCTGAAGTAAACTTTGAATCACCCGGGATAATCCCACAGCTCATTAATAAGAAGGTGCGCATAAAAAGTATTCTGTCATTCATCTCTATATCTTTTTCTCTTCTTAAGAAGAGAGTGGACAACAAAATCTTCCTTGCTGCTTGAAAATTCCATTTTGTATTGTTTTGCGAATTTTTTCGCAAACGGATGAATTAATACGCATCGGATTCAGTGTGCACAGAAACGATTTTTTAGGATTACGAATACAAAAAAGGGCATGCAAAAATTTCGGACTCAGTGTGCAATGACCTTTAGGGTATGTCAAAAACCATCGTATTTTCTCCCTCAACTTCAAAAATAAATTCTAAATCTTCCTACATCGCTACAGAAGTACCGACCCAGTTTTTGCAAAGTGAACATGCAAAGAAGATCAAACACCCTTAACAAAAAAGGGAAAACGGCGATGTATGACGATTTTGAAGTTGGGGGAGAACATGAGATGGGAGTTTTTCAACATACCCTAATGGTGCGTTCACACCGGACGCGACTTGCGCGGAAAAAACGCGCTATTCGCGCGTAGTTGAACGCTTGAACATTTGAGTTTACTCGCGCCATTCACGCGGTAAAATTCGCGTCATTCGCGCGTGACATTTTCTTCACAACAGACGCGAATTTGCGTCAAGGGAGGGGCTTCTGCCACTCGTCAGCGGGGAAGTAGTTGTAAAATAGGTGAATGAGCTCAATTTGCCAGCTTTAGCTTTGCTTGTAGTCTCAATATGTATGTATATGTAGGTCAAATTGAGTAAAGAGCGTTTTTTAAAACTAACCAGATTGTCCGACCTCTTCACTCACTTTATTCCTAGCAAGATCCTTTTTATTCCTGTTTCTACAAAAGTCCAAAGATGTATCGTACAGCTCCGAGGAACCACAGACAGCAACGGTGATTTTGTCCGCCATTGTTGTTTCGGATTTCTGCCTCCGTCACTACTAGAGCAAGCTCCTGATTGGTTAACGCGGCGCAGATTTTCGCCAAAGTTCAGATTTTTGAACTTGCGCATTTCGCGCGAATGGCGCGGCAATCGCTTGAAACGCTCAATGCGCGCCGCGCCATTCGCGCTATTCGCGCGTTTCGCGCCGCCTCATTCGCGCGTTTTGCGCCGCAGGATGGCTATTCGCGTCTTTGCATTGACTCAACATGTAAATCACTCGCGCTTGCCGCTTCATTCGCGTCCGGTGTGAACGCACCTTAAGTGTCTTGAAGCGGAAAAAAACAGTTCAGGGAAAGCAAGACAAGACGAGCATTTGACATTAAAAAGTATATAAATTGTATTTTTTAAATAAAATAACTGATTGTTTCACTAGATAAGACCCTTCATCCTCGGCTAGGATCATTTACAACTGCATTTGGGATCATTTGAAGCCGCATTTAAATTGCATTTTGGAAATTCAAACTCGGGGCACCATATAAGTCCACTATATGGAGAAAAATCCTGAAATGTCGTCCTCTAAAAACATTATTTCTTTACGACTGAAGAAAGAAAGACATGAATATCTTGGATGACAAGGGGGTGAGTACATTATCTGTATTTTTGTTGTTGTTGTTGTTGTTGTTGTTGTTGTTGTTGTTGTTGTTGTTGTTGTTGTTGTTGTTGTTGTTGTTGTTGTTGTTGTTGTTGTTGTTGTTCTGGAAGTGAACTTCTCCTTTAATGACACTAAAGCTGCATGAACTCCAAATTTTGCGTAAAACTTGGCGATCATCTAATCTAGCATAATTTACGAGCATAACAATCCAAAGAGAATTTTGTGCTTCAATTGACATAATTTGTATTTTGTATCAAATTTAGTATTTGATCAGTGACCTAGAAATAGTGCAGCATCTGAAATATTTCTTATTCATTTTTATTAATGTCATAATGTTTCATTAAAAAAAAATATCTTTAAATTTTGTCTATTTCCAGATTTAAAATGATGATTTATTCCCAGGTTTTAAATGTAGTTTTGGACCATACTTTAATGAGAATGTAAGCGCTGCTCAGTCAAATAACGCTCTAAAATGTGGTTCACTTGGGTTGTATTTTTATAACCATAAAGTGTATGAGCAGACTTGTATTTATCACTCTATACCAGTATATATGTGTTCAAGGCCAACAAAATAGACATATTCTGTTCTGCAGTTCTGTAGCTGCAGAGAGCAGAATAAAGACAAAGAGGAAAGCAGTGCAGGCCTGTCAGCGCTTTGATGTTTTTTATATATATGCTTCATACAGTAGTTTTAGATATAGATGTTTTTAGTCTCATGAGATGCATCTCTTGTTTGAACTGACATTCTGTAAGACTTCAAACAGAGATTACATTTAATTTTTAGACGGATACAACTCCCATGAGTCTGTCAGTCTTTCTGGGTTGCATTCCTTCCATGTGACTTTCCTGTCAATAAGTATTGGTTCTCCATGGTGCTTTGGCATTTATAATGATTTTTGCTTAAGTTGTCAGAACTCAATCTCTCTTTCTTTACTACAGCACTCATACTGTAAACCCTATGAGCGCAGAATATTAACTCAAAATCGAAGCAATCCATTTTCATCATAATCTCATCAAAGGATGCCAGGATCTTAGTCCTGCGTTCAGTTAGCTGACTGCGGTGATTTGGTTATATATTAGATAATCTCTATATCAAGAGAAAAGACGTAATGTTATAGGAAATCCTGAATTGTCATTTTCGCTTTTCTGAAAAAGTAAAAACAGTAAAAAAAAAAAAAAAAAAAAACAGTCTGAATTGTAAAAACAGTGCAATGTTGGGATGTTAATTTTGTCTGGTAGTGGAAGCAGTACTATGCAGTTGCTAATTTGTTCTGTTTTTGGTGTGGGGTTTTTTCTGCACTGTGTTAAAAGTGGGGTTTTTTTAAGTCTAAGAAAAACAAGTAATGTTGTGTACTATTATTACAATTTAAAACTAGATAAATAAGTCAAGACAAACTTTAAGTTGGCTTGAAAAACTCTGATTAGAAAGTGTGAAATAGTTTAAAAGTTTTAAATATTTTAGAAATTATTTTGAAAGCTTAAAGCTTGAATGTTTTAAAGGCAATACCGTCAGATGGATGAATGGATAGATAGCATGTTTTAGCATGTTGCTAGCATGTTTATTACTTATTTAGCATGTTGCTAGCATGTTTCCAACTTATTTAACATGCTACTAGCATTTAGCTAGCATGTTTCTAGCATGATTAGCATGTCGCTAGCATGACATGTCAATAGTGTGTTGCTAGCATTTTGATAGCATTTTGTTAGCATCATTAACATGTTGCTACCATGTTTCTAGCATGATTAGCAAGGCACTAGCATGATTGTAACATGATTAACATGTTTCTAGCATGTAGCTAGCTTAATTAGAATGTTGCTAACATACTGTTAGCATTACTACGATGATTAGCAAGTTAATAGCATGAATAACATGTTGTTAACATGTTTCTAGCCTGATTAGCATGTTGTTAACAGGTTTCTAGCAGGTTTTTAACATGATTAACATGTTACTAGCATGTAGCTAGCTTGATTAGAATGTTGCTGGCATGATGTTAGCATTACTAGCATGATTAACATGTTGTTACCATGTTTCTAGCATGATTGGCAAGTTATTAGCATGTTTTTAACACGATTAGCATGCCGTTAACATGTTTCTTGCATGATTAGCATGTTTTTAACATGATTAACATGTTGTTAACATGTTTCTAACATGATTAGCATGTTAGCATGTTTTAACAATATTAATATGTTGTTAACATGTTTCTAGCCTGATTAGCATGTTGTTAACATGCTGTTAGCATTTTTCTAGCATGTTTTTAACATGATTAACATGTTACTAGCATGTAGCTTGGTTAGAATGTTGCTGGCATGTTGTTAGCATGTTTCTAGCATGATTAGCGAGTTATTAGCATGTTACTATCACGATTAGCATGCCGTTAACATGTTTCTAGCATGTTTCTAACATGATTAACATGTTACTAGCAAGTAGCTAGCTTGATTAGAATGTTGCTAACATGATGTTAGCATTACTACGATGATTAGCAAGTTACTAGCATGAATAACATGTTGTTAGCATGTTTCTAGCCCGATTAGCATGTTGTTAGCAGGTTTCTAGCAGGTTTTTAACATGATTAACATGTTACTAGCATGTAGCTAGCTTGATTAGAATGTTGCTGGCATGATGTTAGCATTACTAGCATGATTAGCAAGTTATTAGCATGTTACTAGCACAATTAGCATGCCATTAACATGTTTCTTGCATGATTAGCATGTTTTTAACATGATTAACATGTTGTTAACATGTTTCTAGCATGATTAGCGAGTTATTAGCATGTTACTATCACGATTAGCATGCCGTTAACATGTTTCTAGCATGTTTCTAACATGATTAACATGTTACTAGCATGTAGCTAGCTTGATTAGAATGTTGCTGGTATGATGTTAGCGTTACTAGCATGATTAGCAAGTTATTAGCATGTTTCTAGCATGATTAGCATGTTGTTACCATGTTTCTAGCATGATTAGCATGTTGTTACCATGTTTCTAGCATGATTAGCAAGTTATTAGCATGTTATTAGTACGATTAGCATGCCGTTAACATGTTTCTTGCATGATTAGTATGTTGTTACCATGTTTCTAGCATGATTAGCATGTTATTAGTACGATTAGCATGTTGTTATGTTTCTAACATGATTAGCCTGTATTAGCATGTATGCAGCATAATCAGAATGTCGCTAGCATGATGTTAGCATTAGTAGGCTGTTGTTAACATGATTAGCAAGTTACTAGCATGTTTCTAGCATGATTGACATGTCACTAACATGATTCCAGTTGCTTACATGTAAACCCGTTTAAGGAGACTCATAAAACAATATTAACAAACTTTAAAATTGCATAATAGGAGCACTTTAAAACCCTATTTTCTTCTTTGTCCAATATATGTGTGAAATCATGCTAGAAAAATCAAATTTTCAACCACATAGTAAAGATTTGTTTATTTATTTGAATCTACTCTAAAACCCATCACCATCATTTTAAAATGGAGTGATGCTTCCTTGCTATACAGCATAATATCTTGTGTAGGTTAGCTGTGTGACTGACGCAGTGAAATGCAGTGCATTCACAGCTGGACGGATTCACCCAATCAGATCAGTCATATGGCATCTCCAGAGGCATAATGCTGTCATGTTATTATGGCAAGTCTCCCAAGGAGACTTGAAGATGCAGTATATGTCATAAGAGATGCAGCATATGTCATAGTTTATGTAAATACTGTTTATATACCTGTCAGCAGGGACACGTACACAAACCCCCCACTTTAACAGTCTTTATACCTTTATTTATTTTCCCTAAATAAACCCTCTCACTTGCCAACCTGAAGATGCCAAACAGTTCTTTGCACTCATTGTTGTGAGTAAGTTCAGTGATTAGCGCTGTTCTCCAGAGAGTTCAACATAGATGACAGTCTCCTTGTGTGTGACAGTAGAGGAGTCTGTCTTGCAGGACCAAGCTCAGGCTGTGGTCTGGCGCTCTAGCTTTTACAAAGCTCCATTATTGACTTCCTTTGAACCTTTATTTCGCATGTCCTCCTTTTTATAGTTTTACATTTTATTTTTTTTTATTTTTTTTTTTAGGGTTTACTTTTTGATTTTAATTTTTAGTATTCTAGGACTACCAGAGGTATTGCTATGGAAGCCCGTTTCGGCCACTGAATAAAAAAATAATAATAATTGTGAGTTTTTGAAAGAAATTAGTTTTTATCTCGCAATTCTGACTTATTTTCTCGCAACTGCAAATTTACGTCTCGCAATTCTGAGAAAAAAGAATTCACAGTAAATCTTGCAATTCAGAATTAGATGATATAATCTTGCAATTGCAAATTATAAAGTGAGAACTGCGAGATATAAACTCACAATTATTACTTTATTTCTCAGAATTGTGTTATATAAACTCACAATTGTGAGTTATAAAGTCAGAATATCGGGATATAAATTGCAGTTGCAAGAAATAAAAACATTTTTCACAGTTTATATCTCACAAATCTGACTTTTTTCGCACAATTATGACAGAATTGTAAGATATGAACTTGTTTATATCATGCAATTTTGAGAAAAAAAAAGTAAGAATTGTGAGTTTAAACTTGCAAAAAAAAAGTCAGAACTGCATGTTTTTTATATCACACTTCTGAGAAAAAATATTTAGTTTGCATCATGCAATTGCGAGAAAATTGTGAGATAAAAATCATAATTACCTTTTTTATTTAGCAGTAAAAGGAAGCTAAAATTAATTTGTGGCCATTTTTTTAATATTATTTATTTTAGATTATTTGAAGATGTATCTTAGTTTTTAGATTTAGTTTTATTTTGCTTTCATTATTAAAGGGGACATTGGAAGCAAAATTCACTTTTACAATGTTTCCATATAAATGTGTCTTAGGACCCTACAATAATAAAAATCCATTCACATTTTTTTTTTAATCAACCTAAACAGTCTTAATGATCAAGTCGTTTTGTTTTTCTGAGCAGTATGACGTCATATTGTTCAAGCCCCTCCCTTGATCGCTGAACAGTAGCTTATTATCATTTAAAGAGACATGCACTGCAATGAGTCACTGTGAACAGAGCAGGTAAAAAGGCTGTTAGATTTGATTTGGCAGAATTGAAACATTATTGTTGTGTTACATGATGTTTTGTCAGGATCTAGTGCAATCAGTACTAAGCCAAACTGAGATGAAGAAGAAATCTGATTTCTTTAGATGTCTCTAAATAAAATCTTTGTCAAAAATACTGTAGTCCAAATAACCAACCAAGAGTAAGCGCCAGAAACAGCTTGTTCTCATGTATATTATCGCATTTTCTGAGATCATAAACCTAAAACTTTATTATTTTTGCTTTTTGGGTCTGTCACTTTGTCTAGGCTTTGCACATTATGATCATTATTATTTTTGAATAATGGAGGAGCAGCAACTTGCAGTGTTCAGAAAAGTTTTGTTGCTCATTTTACATGCGAAGAGGCAATTTACATAGAGATTTTAAAGGCACAGCATGAAAACATGACCGCTGAGCAATTTTAACCAAAGTATTTTGCAGACATTTCATGAAGATCCTAAAGAATCATACAAACTTGTGGAAAATGGGCATCTGATTTCTTTTTTAACACTACTGCTTCTTCATTTCATCCTGCCTGGAGTCACTTCTCTAAAGGTGCAATCAGCAATCAGCAAATTTTGTAGGCAAAAAAAGGTCCATTGTCTATTGTCAGTAGTGTAGTGATGTATAAAGCACAGCTCACACACAAATCAGTTTTAAACCATGCAGCTTTTTGTTGATCAACGCACCAAATTCATGGGACTTAACTTAAAAAGAGTGAAATCTACATGAGGAACGTTTTTGCACTCTGATTCCATTGAGATGGCTGAATTTCACCATTGAAATTTCTCAGAGCAACAATAAATGTAACCACACCTTAACTGTGGAACTTCAACTAATTGTGCTATGGATGTGAAAATTATGCTATGGATTAGAATTATTCTTAACACTTTATTTAAGGTTAATTGAGCTAGAATATAGTCATGTAGAAAGCATTAATATGTACTTTATATTGAAAAGCCAATATGCTAATATGCATGCTAATAAGCCTTTAATAGTGAATAGCAGTGTTTGGGAAAGTTAAAAGAAATGCATTACAATAGTGCATTACCCCCTAAAAAAGTAACTTATTATGTTAGTTACTTTTTTATGGAAAGTAATGCATTACATTACTTCTATGTTACCTTTTAAATCTTGGTAGGCTTGCTTGTTTGTTTTTAAAATAAAAAGTTTGATTTGTACCAAATGTAAAAGCCCTTTCACCAAAAAGTTAAATGAATAAACCTTAGAGACTTAAAGAGTGGTAGAGACTTGAAATTTGGAGGGAAATTTGTAAGTACACCCTCTACAATGTCACCAAGGCTTGCCCCAGTCGGCCTGACGGTGGCGCTACAGTGGTCAAAAGTACAAAATCGCTCATAACTCCTAAATGGTTTTTCTCAAACTAAGTGTCTTATGTTTTTGGAATCTGCTCACGACGCACAAAAGACATGCCTAGGATTTGTCTGGCACCCCACAAACTTTTTAGGAATTTTGCATTTTTTGAAAAACCTACTTTTGTGCACTAGTCCTAGGTTTTTCATCCAATCGGAACCATACAGAATTTCTGGAGAGTAAATATCAAATATCAACTTTTAACCCTCCGTCACAAAAGGATGCCAAAACGTTCTAAAGAGACGGGGCCACTTTTACTAAAATGGCTATAACTTTTAAACGAAATGAGATATCTTCTCCAAACTCACACTGAGTATGTAAGAGCTGAATCTGAGGTCACATGAAACAAGTCGCAGAGCTTGAAAAAAACAAAGTAGCCATAACTCCTCATCTATCAGCATGAAAACGTACGGTACGCTCTTGTTCCAAAGTGCCACAAGTAGCTATTTATGGAAAGTAATGCGTTACATTACCTTTGCGTTACTTTTTAAATCTGGGCAGGGCTTGCTTGTTTATTTTTAAAGGGGTCATTGGATGCCCAATTTCCACAAGTTGATATGATTCTTTAGGGTCTTAATGAGAAGTCTGTAACATACTTTGGTTAAAATTTCTCAATGGTAGTGTAAAAAACACTCTTCTTACCTTGTCAAAGTCAGCCCTTTTTAGAGCCAGCTATTCTGTTGCATGTTCCTTTAAATGCTAATGAGCTCTGCTCGCCCCCAAACCAACAACCAACAAAGTGAGTTTTTCATCCAATGCCCTCTTTAATATAAAAAGGTTTCGATTTTTAGCAAATGTAAAAGCCCTTTCACCAAAAAGTTAAATGAATAAGCCTAAGGCTGAAGGAAAAGTAAATTCCCATTTGTACAGTAGAACTGTAGGAGAAGGAAGTCCAACACTCTTCAGCAATAAGAAAAATGAAGCACAGATGTTAGTTCATCTAAAGTAAGTTTTGCTTATTAGTATGGTTGAATTAAATCAACAAAGCTCAGCAGCAAAGACATTGGTTAAAAAAATGGGATTAAATACATAAAGGAAACAAAAAGTAACTTGTAATGCATTACCCCCAACACTGGTGAATAGTGTTCCCTCATCTAAAGTGTTACTGAATTATTTTAGACTTATGTTGAAAGAGAGACCTGAGCTGTATCTGGGGACTGATATGTCATAGAGATGCATGTGGGCTCTTCTGGTCATTAAGCAACCATGTTGTAAAATGTATACTACTCCATGCACCACGTAACAGTAATGCCCTGGCAACCACCCAAAAGTGTTAAGCATTGTGGTGAGTTTTGCACTAGCAAGCACCACTCTCATTTTCTTCAGAAAATGTTCAAATGCAGTCCATGCACGCAACCCTTTATTTACAAAGGACCCTTTAATTAGTATTTACACTTCTGTGAATATTTCATGACTATGTGCACTTAAAAATGAAAAGGTCTCAGTGTAAGATGCAGTATAAATGATTATGTGCCTAACCTTGTGCATCAGCTTTTTGTGTCAGCTGTGCTTGCTTAAATCAAGGTGTCAGTGTGATTTGGCTCGACCGTTTTTCCTCCTAGCCTGCAGCAATTTCTCCCATTTTTATTGATCCCTGAAAATTTACATGCTTGTTTATGCTTATTAGTTTTGGAGCACTGCTGGTCAATACTCTTAAAAATAATAAAGAACCTTTAACATCCATAGAACTTTGCAAAGATTCTTTAGATTTTTAAAATGTTTTTCACACTAGGAAAAAGTGGTTCTGTTAAGAACTTTTCACTGAAGGGTTCTCTTCAGGGAACCAAAATTGTTTTTTTCCATGGCTTCACTGTGAAAACCTTGTTTTGTATTGTTTATCACCAAAACTTAGCTGGTAATGCTGGTGTACCAGCTTGGACACCAGCATGCTTGCTTCTCATGCTGGGGACGGGCAAGCAAAACACAACACAGACATGCTGGTGACCAGCTATGCTAGTTTTTTCAGCAGCAATATAATGCAGAAAAACAGAGAATTGTGGTATTTTTATTCAGTCAGTATGAGTCAGCCTTTTGGCTTCTGTCTGCTAGCTTTAAACTTTCCCCTCATCAGGAGGCAGCCAGGAGCTTCATCACATCTTTATTGCAGAGAGTTAAAAACAAAATGTTTACTGCTATCAGAAGATTTGTAATGAACACAGCTCCTCTAAATATCAACCGATGTGCTTGTGGTTTTGTGATCTTTTGCCTTAGCACTGCTGGTAATTATTCTTGGGAAAGATTCCAATTAATATAAGGGAATTTGAAAAGATAACAAACAATGTCTTGTGGTGTGATGCTCATTCGGCCCTCAGGTGGTTTGGTTTCTGCATGTCTAACTGGGTTTCCAATAGAGAAGCATCTACAGTAGTTTATGTATACATATACAGCACTGGAGGAAATGAATCCATAATGCACATAAAAGCTTTCACACATATTGATCTGCTCTCCTTGAGTCTAAACTGTGCGCTTATGGAGCCAAAGAGATAAAAACAGTAACTGAGACAAACGGCTGGGTTAGAGGTTTCCAGGTGATTTTCAAGTAGATCTTTTTTTTTTTTTTATCCTCACAAGTCTCAAATGAAATTTAACAAACTATATTCCTTCTGGATAATGCAGTATGCAGGCATTTCCTCTGTAAAAAGCATCCTGTTCAATTTATGTAAGCTGTGTTACAAGAAATTCACCATAAAAAATAGCAATGTTCCAGGAATTATGGGATGGCATACTGGTGCCTGTATATTTTATAATAACCATATATTTTATAAAGAGATATAATGTTAATATACCAATCAGCTTGAACTTGTACCAAAATCTGCTTTTTACTTTGAAACACCGTGATCAAAGTTCTTCATAAGTGGCCATGAAATCAAAACTAATGCATAGGTTCGTAAAGCCAAAATACAAAGAAGAAATATCAGGGTAACACGCAGGACACTAAAATAATGGAATAAACATGAAATAAACGACAGAAAATTGTATATAAAGCACCCTAGTGTACATTATTCATAACAAAAATGAGAAGATATAAAATATCATCTGACACTTAATGCAGGAAGTACAGTTGAGGTCAAAAATTGACATACACCTTGCAAGAATCTGCAAAATGTTAATTATTTGACCAAATATGAGGGATCCTACAAAATGCATGTTATTTTTTATTTAGTACTAATCTGAATAAGATATTTCCCATAAAATACATTTACATATAGTCCAAAAAAAGAAAATAATGAATTTATAAAATTGAAAAATCCTTCAGGTCCCACAAATTCTTTGGTTTTTCAGCATTTTTGCATATTTGAACCCTTTCCAACAGTGACTGTATGATTTTGAGATCCATCTTTTCACACTGAGGACAACTGAGGGACTCATATGTCTACAGAAAGTTCAAACGCTCACTGATGCACCAGAAGGAAAAATTATGCATTAAGAGCCGGGGGGTGAAAACTTTTGAAAAATAAGAAAAATTTGTGGAACCTGAAGGATTTTTCTGAAGAACAGCAGGCAGCTGGTTTGGACTGGTTTTAGCTGGTCCATAGTTGGTCATGAGCTAGTGTGAGCTGGTTATGAGCTGGTCCTGTGCTGAAGCTAGTTGCTTAGAATCAACTTAGGACGAGCACATGATCAATTTAAACCAGCTCATTTTAGGACCAGATTAAAGGGATAGTTCACCCAAAAATGAAAATTTGATGTTTATCTGCTTACCCCCAGGGCATCCAAGATGTAAGTGACTTTGTTTCCTCTGCAGAACACAAATGAAGATGTTTAACTCAAACCGCTGCAGTCTGTTAGTGATTTAATGGCAGTGGATGGGCACCAAACCTTTGAAAGTAAAAAAAAAACATGCACAGACAAATCCAAATTACACCCTGCGGCTCGTGACGATACATTGATGTCCTAAGACACGAAGCGATCGTTTTTTGCAAGAAACTGAACAGTATTTATATCATTTTTTACCTTTGATATACTGCAATGTCCAACTCAGCTCAGCATCCGGAGCGGTACCTGTGTACACGCTCTGGCGTACTATATGCATACGCCGGAAGGGGAAATCGGTGAAATGTTAACAGACCCGGATGAGTTCACGCAAGTAAACGTAATCTTTTAACTTTAAATCGGTTTGAACAATCAGGATAAGAGCAAGTAATTACCATTTTGAATAGCCGCTATACCCACAATCTCTGTGCACTGTGTAAACAATGAGTGTCGTATACACGCCACAGATCGCTTCCGGAGTTTGCGTATACTACGCCAGAGCACGTTCACATGTAACGAGCCGGATGGTGAGCACGCGCCCGGGACAGTTGTTGGACATGGCTGCATATCAAAGGTAAAACATGTTCGTGTCTTAGGACATCAATGTATCGCCATGAGCCGCAGGGTGTAATTTGGATTTGTCTGTGCATGTTTTTCTTTACTTTCGAAGGTTTGGTACCCATCCACTGCCATTAAATCACTAACAGACTGCAGCAGTTTGAGTTAAAAATCTTCGTTTGTGTTCTACTGAGGAAACAAAGTCACCTACATCTTGGATGCCCTGGGGGTAAGCAGATAAACATCAAATTTTTATTTTTGGGTGAACAATCCCTTTAAACTATCTCATGACCAACTAAGGACCAACATAAACCAGCTAAAGCTGCCATGCTTTAAAACATACCTAACCAGCATGTGCTGTTTTTTTCAACAGGGTCCAACTATGCCATTCTTGTTTCTCAACAAAGATTAATGACTATTTTGACCATGTTTAATACATTTTTAAATGATATGATGCAGTGAAAAGCAATATGAGGGGCTTTTTCATGCTGGTTTCCTATTGCGGTGTATTTGATTTCAGATTTAGCCAACCTCAAACGACAAAAATGGTGTGGTTAGTTGCTGTATATGTCGGTCAGGCATACTCTTGTCTAAGCAGGCTCTTGGCCAGAACAAGCCGTAAAGTGGACCATTTAACACCTATTCTTAGTCTGGCTCGCAAGACTAAGGTCTTTCAGTGCCGTTCTCCTGGCTAACAAATCACTGCACAGCACCCTGTTTGGAGCCCTGTGGTATTTAATGGTACTAGCTGGGTTTTGTAGAAAGCCCAAAAGCCTCTCAAAGTCTTAATTACCCAGTGTTTAGAAGAGAGACAGTGGACGCAGTGTTATAGGCAGACCAATTGTATGTGGATAAAACCCACACCCACTGGCTTAATGGTGTCCATTATGGTGCTGGGTGTATTCCAGAGTCTGCCAGTCTTTATTATCCTTATTAATTTTATTGGTGAAAAAAAATTGGAGCGATCAAACAGCATAATCAATCACAGTAGGTTCATAGGACAAACACAGGCTTCTGGCTTCCTTGAAGACAAAAGAAGTGCAAGACCTTGTGCATGTAACCTTGGAGCTTCCATTGCAGTTGTTGTGTGTGGATGAGATTTCCCATGAGAAGAACTCATTTGGGTGGAACCTAACAGTCTTGAACAGGAAGAGTGTGCGTCGTTTGTATCTCTGAACCGTTGGTTGTGTTTGTGTGTGTTAGGTGTGGTTGTGTTGCATTACCATTGCAGGTCTAATCAGTGAGCTGTGCTGCTCTCTGATGTCATATAAAAGTCCTTCTGCATCCCGGTGCATCCAGGGAACTTGAGCATCTCAGGGACTATATTTTCCCATCACCCTCCTCCAGGGCCTAACATGCCCACCTGCTGCAGAAACTCAGTGTGAATACAGACTCCTTGCAGTGATGTTTACACACACACACACACACCAGCCAGTCTTTTATATATTTAGGTCTTATGCCACCCCTAATCAAACTGAAACAAAATGATTAAATTATTTTACATTATATCGGAGTGGACGTAGATGGTAAAACGTGTAGCGCTGTTATTTTTGACGCAATCGACCCAAGTTGGAATGCGCTTTTTGCCAAACTTGTTTCTTCTCTCTTTTCACATCTCATATCCCATCATAAATGCTTTTATTTTCAATAAAAATGAAGGAAATAATTTAAAAGTTGAAAATAAAGTTTTGGGAAATAAAGGAAGTAAAGTTGGACAGGGTTCGTACAAGGTGCTTAAAGTACTTGAATTTGACTTTTTGAAATTTAAGCCCTGGAAAACCCTTGAAAATAGCAAATTTTCATGAAGAGGAACTTCAAAAATGCTTGAATCATTGAAAGACAACGTATCTATAAAATAAGAGTTTAATTTTGTCAATAAGCACGTATCTTTTCACGCCAAAATTCACGCAATTCAAAAAACATTATACTTTTTTGGCTTATTTCAGTTAATGTCACATAGTGATTGGTGAAACTGATCTTTTCGAAACTCTGAGTCAGTTAATCAGTGTCTTAAAATGATTCACTGTTTCGAAGTGCTCCAATTGAATTGTGTAACGCAAATCATTTGTTTCATTGGTATTGGAGCGCGTATCGCAAATCATTTGATTTAGATCATAACAGGATTGTGAATCATTCCGCGAAATGAATGATTAAAATCAAATGATACTTCACGTGATTTGAAGTCCCGATCTAAATTAAATGATTCGCTATACGAAAAGATCCAATCTAAGTAAAATGATTCACGATCCACTCTCCGAGTCCTTATGTGAAATGATGGTTTGCGAATTATTATTCAGATTGGGACTTCACAGCGTGAATCCCAAATCATTTGATTCAGATTGGCACTTCAGTGCTTGAAAAGTCCTTGAAAGTCCTGTATTGGATTTCACAGTATCTATGTTTTCAGCATTGAGAGAGTAATAATAATAATAAATGTTTCTTGTGCAGCAAATTATGATTTCTGAAGGATTTCTGACACTGAAGACTGGAGTAATGATACTGAAAATTCAGCTTTGCATCAAAGGAATAAATTACATTTTTAAATATATATTTGAAATATGAAAACCTTTTTAAGTTTTAGCCTTTTTTATTAAATGAATGCAGCCTTGGTGTGATTTCTAACATTTAAACATTTCAAGGACCCCAATATCAATATTAATATATTTTGCTTTTTTTTTTTTTTTCCTTTTGATTTTAGTGGAAATGTGACCTTGACTGTTCTGGACAAGTTTGTTGAGATTTCACCCATAACAGGTAACATGCTGAGACATCCCACTGTCCTCTGCAGAACTGCTGTTTCATAAGAATGCAGCTACAGTAGCAGTGTCATTTATATTGCTCATTTATTTCTTGGTATATTTCATCCGTAATATCACTACCTTCACAAGGTTATCAATCATTCCTCACCGGCGAGGTGCCAATTAAAACTGCCAATCAATTATCATAGTTTAGATCTCATTATATATTCCCCAGACACTCCCAAGAGCGCTGCCTCAGACAGTCTGGAAATCGCTGTTTTAACGAGGAGAAAAGTGCAAAGTCACAGAGCGAGAGAATTCCTTCCTCACTTCTCTCTTCTTTTCAACCCCCCTCAGTTCAGTATCTGGAGCAGTTGTGTATGAACGAGAATAAAACTCTCTCACCGCAAGAGAAACATACCCGCAAGAAGAGGACAAAAATACCCTGCACCAAATAATGAAATATAGACAGACAGACAGAATGATTGTGACTGTGAAAGATTCTTCAAAAGTCGGTACCCTTACTGATGTTATGCCTGTTCATTTGGGAGCAGGACTGACATTTAGTTTAATCCACTGTGTGCACTTCTCCTGATTTACTTATAGATTTATTTAAATATCTGCTTGGGGTAACTTGTGGCCCAGTGATGACATTTCATCATATTTTTGGATAATTTTTGGTGAAATTCTATTAAAAAAAGCAAAAAACTTGTCTGATAAAAACGTCTAAACAGCTTAAGGGGTCTGTTTGGGATCCCCTCAGAAGAAAAAGTGTGTGTGTTGTGTTCTTTCTCCAATTTGCAAGTCAGTACTAGAGGCACTTGAGGATGCAGATCAGCAGATGGATTGTCCCACACCTCCCAGCCAATTCTGTCTGCCAGAGACAATCACAGACACAACGCTGAACACACAGCTCCAGCCAAATCCGATCACAACATTGATCTGAGACAGGAACAGGGAGAATGCCCACACGCACTCTGATAAATACTACCTCTTTACTATAAACCGACAAGCCACTATAAAAGTATGATATATATATATATATATATATATATAATATGATATAGTGTACCATTTTTGCTATTATCCTAGCTAACAAAATGTCCTGAATTATTTTGATTTCAGGGATGTTTTCAGAGTTCATTGCTTTAATAAGGGGAATGTTATTTAAAGAGAGTTCACTCAAAAAATTATAATTCCGTCATCATGTACTCACCCTCATGTCGTCCCAAACCTGTATGACTTTATTCTTTTGGGAATCACAAAATATTTGAAAATTGATTCCATTGTATGGAAGAACAACTTTTATGTTGCCTTAAAGAAACTCATACAGGTTTGGACAACAGAATGAGAAAATGATTAAAGAATTAAAATTTTAGGGTGGACTGTCTCTTTAAGGTAACCATGAGGTGGACAAAAGCTATTATTTCAAGATAAAAGAGATGCATTATTTATATGCTATTAAGTTGCTTCTTGCATGTTTGTGACACTTTTTAAAAGTTAAATGTCTAATGAGTGCCGCTAAAAGTGTGTTCAGTTTTGATGAATCGTGAGATGAACGTGACTCTCCGATAATACCTATAGTAAAGTATTGTATATCTATATAGTAAATACATGAGCAATATCACATGAGTAGCTGTGAGATATGGCTTTGTAACGGCATGGCTGTGATTCGGACCATCGAAAGAGCTTTTTTTGCTATTTTCGGCCAAATAATTTTGGTTGCCAAACATTTGGTGCATCCCTAAGTGTGATATTGCATTTATACAACAGTTCGATGACACAAATGTGTAAATACTTAAGAAACAACTTTAAAAACCCTCTTTTGTGCCAAACTAGGGCCTACTTCCATTCAAATTTCAGTTTGACAGTTTCACAGCTGGGCCCAAGTCTCTGTTACTAATTTGAAAACGTCACTTTAGAACTAGTAACAAAGGAACATGAAGTTGCTTCATTAAAAGCTTATTGTATGAAAAGCAGTGTATTATTTGAGTATTATGAGAGAGAAATGCACTGAGCGAGTGTGGTTACCTGCATCTGATTCTTCAGAGCATTCATTCTTCAGATCAATCTCATATTCACAATAAAATATTAGTTTGAATGTCCGCTGAGAAAAGCGATATCTTTGTCGTTCTATCCTTTCATTTGTTAAGGGTGATTTCTGATGACAGTTCTGCTCAGTGCATTTGTTTGCTATGTCTTAAAAGATAACTTTCTTGTTTACAACAGCATTGATGTCTCTGTAGTCTCAGTGTCTTATAATATATAAGTCTTATATGACATATAAGTCTTTACTGCTGACTCGTAAAAATGAGTCTTTTGTCACCATCTAATGCTGGGGCATAAAACTAATAAAACTAATCACAATCACGAACACACACACACACAATATTAAATACTATTGTTAAATACTGCTATTATTAATACAAAATACTATTTATTGAATAATAATATTTAATAAACAACAACAACAGCCATCATAAAAATTGTTCGGCAATTTAGTCAAAAGTACAAAGACAGAGCTGTGATGGAAACAAAAAAATGCATTAGCTTACACATCATACACTATAATGCAAGTGTTTTGAAGTCACAGCATAGTGTTGTATGAGAAAAATAAGCCTATATTAATCAATTATCTGTCCCTGTAACCATGATTTGTGTAAAAAGGATTCAAATGTGTTCTTGTTTAACCACTAGTGTTCATTTCAGCTAGTCTCTGCAGTGATTTGTGTGTATAGGTAAAATGTAGGCAGAGGTGTATTTGCACTGAGCCTACAGTATGTTGTGGTCTACACAATGCAGAAACAATTAATCAATCCATTGTTGCTGTTGTTGTTTTCTGTACAGAGTACTGCATGACTGAGCTGACCAAAGAAATTATCTGCGGTACAGGGACATCTATCTGTTTAGAAAAGATAAAGCAAATTAATTCACAGTAATCGGATAGTGTGTGGTGAATTCAGTGGATGTAGCTTGAACAGGTTATTGTTAGAACCTTTGCTCACATAATTATAATAAGCTTCGGTGGAATATCAGTAGGTTGGCTTTGTCAGCCAAACATAACCCACTAAACAGTGAGCATAGTTTATTGCTAAACTCCTCTGCTGATCTGTGGGATGTAGCCTACATCCTGACATCCTGGAATGCAAGCCTAGCTAAAATAAGATAGCGCTCCTCGATTTGAAAATTCAGGCATAAATGTGCTGTTTTTATCTAAGCAGGTGAAATGTAATCAATCTCTTTCCTGGCCCTGGTTTTAAGGCCAGCTTGGCCTGTTTTTTTCCACATCCCGCTGGTAAGCATTTCCACTCCTGGAAGAAAAGAGATGGTTCTCACTCAGGAGGTTGGCACCCTCCCTACAAAGCACACTGTAACAAAAATGACTTGAAAGATGGTGAAATGTTCAAAGCAATTAATACATTCTTGGCTTTTTGGCTGTTTTGATAGAAACACAATAGAGATGACCAGCTACATTTGCTAAAAGGTGTAGTATTTAACCAGAGCAAATGACTAGAAATACTGTATCCCATAAGGCAATGATATTTAAAATTATTTTACATTAATTTGTATAGAACTTTTTCAAGAACACTGTAAAAAATTAAAAGTTGAGAAAACTCACAAACGTCTGAAGCTGGTTGCCTTAAACTTTTAAGTTTAATCAACTTTTATTTCTAGTCAACTAAACATAAATTTGGAAGTTTAACTAAAAGTTTATTCATTTTTTTTATTTTAATTTTTAAGTCTAGTAATGACCATATGGCAGTAAGCTTTATCCAAGTCTTTATACAAGATTATACAATTATATTTGCCAGTGTTGTGTGTCTATCCAAAATTGGCGTCCAAGATCCCATCTTGCAGTATAGCAATTGTTGCATATTATTTGCTCAAAAGTGAAGGTTATCTCCCTTTAGAACTGCAAGTTTGTTGACATGAGTGAAATCAGAGTTGTACAATTCTGTGTGGGTTTTCAAGGCTTAGTGAGCATTCTATCAGTGTTGTTTTCGTCAACGATGACGATGACGAAATCATTTCGTTGACGCCACTTTTTTCCATGACGAAAACAAGACGATGACGAGATAAAAATGGCTCGTTGATGACTAAAACATGACGAGACGTGTGTCAGTTTTCGTTGACGAGAGGAGAATAGACAAAAATGTTAGTGGGTGGTCCGTCAGACGTTTAAAATGCATGACATTTCCGCTTATTGTGCATGCCAATTAAAACCGAAAAAAGTACCTGCCGCTATGGCAAGCCGTTTTAGCATTAAATGCTTTTTGCCATACTAGTATGGCAAGCCGTTTTAGCATTCCATCCTTGTTTGTCTTTTATGTTTTAAAACATTCCTTCATTATTGTAATTATTGGTGAAAAATAGTCGATCCGGAAGCTCACATTGTGTTGAACTAGCCTATAGATCTGCTATTTTCAGAACTTATAAGTGACACTACCCAACAGCAAAATACTTACCTACATTAATTTGTTAAAAGACTACTTTTTTGACTAAAACTAGACTAAAACCTTTTTGACTTTTCGTTGACTAAAACTAGACTAAAACCTTCTTGACTTTTCGTCGACTAAAATTGGACTAAAACTATCACATATAGAAGTGACTAAAATTTGACTAAAACTATCACATATAGAAGTGACTAAAATTTGACTAAAACTAATAACCATTTTAGTCCAAAAGACTAAGACTAAGACTAAATCTAAGATGGTTGTCAAAAACAACACTGCATTCTATTGCACTTTTTCCAAAAAAGTTGAAACTTTCTTTTTACAGCACATAATGTGTGACAGCCTGTTCACATTAAAGGGATAATTCACCCAATACAGAACATTAACCCATGATTTACTCACCCTCAAGCCATCCTAGGTGTTTATGACTTTCTTCTTTCAGACGAATACAATTGGATTTTTTTTTTTTTTATGTCCTAGCTCTTCCAAGCTTTATAATGGCAGTGAATGTCTGTTGAGATTTTAAAGCAAAATAAAGTGATCCATCCATAATAAAAAGTGCTCCACACGGCTCCGGGAGGTTATTAAAGGCCTAATGAAGTGATTTGATGCATTTGTGTAAGAAAAATACCCATAAAACTTTATAAACCATAATCTTTAGCATCCACTAACTGTCGTATCGGCACGTGGAGTACTTTATGATGGATGGATGCGTTTTTTTGGACTTCAAAATCTCAACAGCCATTCACTGCCATAATAAAGAGCCAGGACATTTGTTAATATAACTCCAATTACAGTTGAGGTCAAAAGTTTACATCCTCCTAATGTTAATAATTTTACCAAAATAAGAGGAATCATACAAAATGCATGTTATTGTTTAGTTAGTACTGACCTGAATAAGATATTTCACATAAAAGATGTTTACATATAGTCCACAAGAGTAAATAATAGCCCCATTCAAAAGTTTACATCCCCTTGATTCTTAATACTGAATTCTTAATACACCTGAATGATCCACAGTGTTTTTTGTTTAGTGATAGTTGTTCATGAGTCCCTTGTTTGTCCTGTAAAGTTAAACTGTCTGCTGCTCTTCAGAAAAAATTCTTCAGGTCCCACAAATTCTTTGGTTTTCCAGCATTTTTGTATATTTGAACCATTTCCAACAATGACTGTATGATTTTGAGATTCATCTTTTCACACTGAGGACAACTGAGGGACGCATATGCAACTATTACAGAAGGTTCAAACGCTCACTGATGTTCTAGAAGGAAAAAACATGCATTAAGAGCTGGGGGGTGAAAACTTTTTGAATTTGAAGATCAGGGTAAATTTAACTTATTTTGTCTTCTGGGAAACATGTATCTTCTGTAGCCTCTAAATCGCAGTACTATATGAAAAAAATATATTATCTAGGCAAAATAAGAAAAATCTACACATCTCCATTGTTTTCAAAAGTTATCACCCCCCGGCTCTTAATGCATTATTTTTCCTTGTGGAGCATCAGTGAGCGTTTGAACCTTTTGTAATAGTTGCATATGAGTCCCTCAGTTGTCTTCAGGGTGAAAAGATAGATCTCAAAATCATACAGTTATTGTTGGAAAGGGTTTAAATACACAAAAATGCTGGAAAACCAAAGAAATTTGTGGGATTAATTAAAATAATTAACATTTGGCAGATTCTGAAAGGGGATGTAAACTTTTGACCTCCACTGTATATTCATCTGAAAGAAGAAAGTCGTATACACCTAGGGTGGCTTGAAGGTGAGTAAATCATTGGGTAATGTTCAATTTTGGGCAAACTATCCATTTAACTTCTCTCAGTTTCATTCTATTTCTCTCTTTTCTATATCTCACCTCTACCTTTCTATTGATTGACTTTTATAGACACCTGAATCAATTGGCAGCCCATAGAGGCATAAAAAAACGATTCTAAGAAACAGCTCCTCAGACAAACAAGATGCCTGATTCTGATGAGGAGAAGGAGTAGGAGGAGAGGTAGAAAGGCGGTCCAAAACAGGAAGGATATATGGGCATTATGGACACTGATGTTGATTGCTTTGGCGAAATGATATATTTATCGCCTCATATTCTTCGCTTGCTCAGCTCCATCCAGAGATTTTAAATTCATTACAGATTCAATCCGACGCGCGTTGGCTGCGGTAACAGTGAGACAAAGTTGTGTGGCTGAGAATGATGAGAGGATGAATCAGCACATTGTGTGACGGCCTCTGGAGCGGCGCTGTGAGATGTGACTGTCTTGTGTGATGATGAGAAGGATCAGATCTCAGATTTGAGTCAACACTGAACAGCCTGAGCCAAGGGGAGCACACTCAGGGGAGGCACCTCAAAGTAATTAAAAATCAGAGCCAGAGATGTGTGTGAGAGAGAGAAGGAGAGGGGAAATGAGGAGGCAGAATGAGAGAGAAAGAGCGAGAGAGAAAGGTCATTTTGATTCTTACGTTCACTGAGGGAGTTTTGGGTCAGAGGTGGGCGGCAGTTTGTCTAGAAAGCAAATCACAGTGGTCTAGTTTACCAGAGGGTCTAATAAGGCAGTCCTACTCTGCAGGAGGAAAGGACAATTCTGGGTTATTTCCAATCTAATGTCTATGTACCACATCCGTGTCTTGCTCTCGATTAGCACAGGCAATAATATTGACTCGTCCTGCGACCGAGCAAACAGGAAACATGTTTACAGGAATACACTTCTAATGGGGGCTTACCAAGGAAATGGGCACAAATAAACACTTAACGTGCAACTGGAGCACTATTATACTGATAAACCGTAAGATTTAATGCTGAAGTGTATATGAACATCACTGGAGGGAATTGCAAAATAATGATTGTTTGTGCACAGGTCTCCTAAACATAGCTCTGCTGGTCTATCATAGATTTACATGTACAGTACAGCAAGTATCTAGCTAATTTTATTACCATACCTTTTAATTTATACACTTATTTTATACACCTTGCACTTCTCTTCAAGTAAAAAACACAAAGTGCTCTATAAGAAACTGTTTAACTTTTTAAGCATATTGGGGTTGTGGCCAATATTAGCTTTAAAGGAATCGTTCACCCCAAAATGAAAATTGAATGAAAATGTAGTCAAGTTCATTTTTTCATCAAAACAGATTTAGAGAAATTTAGCATTAGATCACGTTCACCACTAGATCCTCTGCAGTGAATGGGTGCCGTCAGAATGAGAGTCCAAACACCTGATAAAACCAACATAATAATCGACAAGCAATTCACACCACTCCAGTCCATCAATTAATAGCTTGTGAAGATGTTTAAGTTTAAATTTTATGTAAAATGTTATATAAATGTAATACCAACAGTATTTATAAAAAATAGGCCTACTTTAGCTGAAGTTATGTTTTGCATGTCTAAGATAATACTTGTTCAGAAACACGTCACATCAAAAAGTTTGTACTATATTTTAGTAGTTGGGTGTTCTAAAACATATAAACCACAAAAATTTCATTATATTTTAGTAGGTGGTATTTGCAGCCACAAAATTGACTTTTTCCCTGTCTGTTGCCTTTGACATTCACATTTCTGCTTTTTAACCCAGCCATCTTGATTTAGTATATATCCTTCAATGGGCCATTCTAAAGAATTGGTTAAAAGTCATAGTTAGAATTTGTGGAAAAAATGTATCTTGTATGCAAATTGTATAATGTCCCAGGTACACATTTCTAGTAATTGTGCAGTTAATTCTCATATCATATTTTCAGAAAAAGTTTAAATATTTGTCCACTTCCCAAATTTGTCACTACCGAAACACAGTAATATATAATTTATTAAAAAGGTTTATGACCTTTTTAATAAATTGCTGCAGTAATTCAGGCAAAAGGAGCCCCAACTATGTATTGAGTGCTGTACATGCTCATACTTTTCATGTTCATACTTTTCAGTTGGCCAAGATTTCTAAAAATCCTTTCTTTGTATTGGTCTTAAGGAATATTGAGATACTGAATTTGGGGTTTTCATTAGTTGTCAGTTATAATCATCAAAATTAAAAGAAATAAACACTTGAAATATATCAGTCTGTGTGGAATGAATGTATACATTATACAAGTTTCACTTCTTGAATGGAATTAGTGAAATAAATCAACTTTTTGAAGATATTCTAATTATATGACCAGCACCTGTATATGCGCTACAAGGACAGGTACAGAATATTCCTTTATAAACTCCCGACAAACCCCACGGCACAGTCAATCAGCTTTGTTTCTCAGCCACGCCAGCGATTCAGCTCATCTGATGTTCATCTAATGCTGTGCACTCAGGAAGTACAACGCTCATACACAGAATCAATCATTCACTCTGACAGTGAGCCTGATTCAGATCGGCCAATGAAAGAGCACCGTGAGTCAGAGTCTCTATGCATTATGCACATTTCACTCTGCAGACAGAACGAGCAGCTGCATGTTTGATGAGTGAACGGTTACTCGTGATAAATTTTGTAAGATAGCACCGGCTCCCTGATCTGTTTGTTTAACAGGAAGCTGTGGTGAGTGCATGAAAGTCTACGGGGAATATTGAGAGATGGATTTGTACAACAGACGGCCGGTGAGTGGTATATATGTAGTGAGCTTGTGAAAAGATAAGGTCCATTAATATGTTGTATGATATCTATCTCATATCCCTGACTGACAGTAATGATAAAGTGAGAGGACAGAAACTGGCAAGAACACTGTGTGTTATAGGAGAGTCAGAGTGGGAATAAACTATATATACTGTGTATGAATTCATAAGATATTAAACCAAGCATTCATGGTAAGACATCGCAGTAAGGCTCTGTTTGTGCTGGAAAGGTTGATTTGGAAATGTAATAGGTTACAGATTACAAGTTACTATTTAAAATGTAATAAGTCTAACTATTTCAACTTACTTTTTACTCATTAAAATAATGTAACTGATTACATTTGATTACTTTTTGATCACCAGGCAGAGTGAGAATTCTCAACACTGATTACTTTCAGACCTTCAAAATTGTTCATCTCTTGAATTAAGATTATAATTATTTCAATTTATTGCACAGCCACCACTAAATCAGACTTTAGCACCTCTTTTTACTTTGAGATTATAATCAGGTTAAATACAAGTTTAAAATCATACCAAGCAATAGTAAAGATTAATACAATAAGTATTCATTTGTAACCCCCTTTGTAATCGATAACATTCTCATAAGTAACTGTATTTTTTTAAGTAACTGATTAGTTACATTTACTTTATAAATTAAATAACGTAATGCAAATAATGTAACTGGTTACTCCCCAACAATGTTAGTTAATCAACATAAACTTATAATGAATGTAAGCATAATGAAGCTTCTAAAGCATGTATTAAACTTAGTTGAGTATTTTTAAGTAATGTTAACAAATATTAATAAGTATTGTATCAAAAGTATTGCTCATTTTTATTTAATGTTCATAAAGGAAGACAGCCAAAACATACAATATGGCCATATTGACAACTTTTGAGCCATATATCTACCCTAAATACTCCTCAACAGTTTTAAAATGTAAAAGGCAATTAAATTTTGTTAAATAATATTATGTAGATATTTTTATGGTGAATTTTTAAAAACAGATATCCTATGGCAAATAAATAAAAAGTAATAAATATAGCCGCAAGCAGCGATTTCTGCGTTTTAAGCATTTACGCACATATAAAAAAAAAAAGATATGACATATTATTATCAAGCGTATTTGGCAAACACAGGTAATTTGCCATAGAAATCTGTTTTTTTTTATGTTTATGACTGTTATTGGGCCTAAAACCTTGCATGCTTGTTTTTGAATCACCTCTCGCATGTGCTCACCAGGTTTCATGAAGTTTTTATGGCCCTTTTCTAAATGACCCCAATATAGCGTCCTTAAGGGTAAATTTCAACATTTTTTTAAAATAATTATTGGCTGAGAGTCCAGAGAATTGCACTGCAGTGTTTTTTTTTTCTTTCAGATTGAGCAAAAAACCTAGGACTAGTTCGTAAAAGTATTTTTTTTCCCCCTTATTCTCAATCATTTAACAAATGGGTTGATTGACAGCAGTGGTTCTAAAGGAAAAGTTGTTCGGAATGAGGAGGTCTATCATATGATATGACTATCATATACGGGGAGCCATTTCTTTCACATTTCTCACAGACCTTTAGGGTCATGAGTCAAACAGGCCCACTGAGTTTCTTTCCGATCGACCTCCGTTAAGCTTGTCTAATAGGTACTCAAAGTTCATCGGCCTACGGCAACCATGTTTTTTGAGATACACAAATGTCTTTATAGACACTTGTGGCACTTTGAACCAAGAGCGTATCGCCATTTTCATGTCAATAGGACAAACGGGGGTGTAGTTATGGCAGTTTTTATGTTTTTTCCCTCTTATAGCAACAAATTGTCGCAACTTTTTTCATGTGACCTCAGATTCAGCTATTAAATACGTGTTGTGAATTTGGCTAAGATATCTCATTCCGTTCAAAAGTTATAGCAGTTTTAGTAAACGTGGCCCTGCCACTTTCAAACGTTTTGCGTCCCTTTGCGACGGTAAGTCGAAAGTTCAACTTTTTTTTATAATTATTGATATTCACTCGCCTGAAATTCTTCCTGCACTGTTTTGGTTCCAATTGGATGAAAAACCTAGGACTAGTGCGCAAAAGTAGGTTTTTCAAAAAATGCAAAATTCCTGAAAATTTCGTGGGGTGACAGACAAATCTTAGGCATGTCTTTTGTGCGTCGTGAACCAAGGATTCCAAAAACATTAGACACTAGAGCTTGCGATGAACCATTTAGGATTTTTCGTACTTTTAACCGCTGTAGCGCCCCCGTCAGGCCGATTGGAGCAAGCCTTGGTGACATTGTAGATGGTGTGAGTACTACCATCCCTCCAAGTTTCAAGTCTCTACGATTTACGGTTTAATCTGCCTGATCAGTTTTGATCCTTGGCCATTCTAACAATTACAATAGGGTTTCAGCACTACGCACTTGAACCGCTAATGACAGAATTTTTATTCATTTTAATGTTTAGATTTTAGGTAAAGTGACAGATTCCATAAAAGGTAAATGCATTTAATGCGAATACACTGAAAATATTTTAAAAATCTTTTTGATTAAATAATAAAATCAACCTATTAAATCCATAAATTCTAAATTCTACCAACCTGAAAGGATTTGTAAATATTTGTAGGTCTCTAAAGTTGCTAAAATGTAAATACTTGCATTTTAGATTGATAAAATAATAATAATGTACATTTGCAAACACGTATTTATTTTCACTTTTCACCATAGGTCTCCTTATCAAGGACTCTTTGAGAGAAACTTGACACATCCACTAACAATCATCTCAACACTAGTTAGTTAAAAGTAATTGCAAAAATGACCCAGAGAAGTTTCTTTCTTCTCATTAGAACTCAAGTGTACTTGGCAGTGACTGCTGTGACTAATTCCGTCTGATTATATGGATTACTGGCCAAAGAAATCCCTACGGATTCATCCATCGCATTAGCATAAGAAGCCTCATATTCAGAACCATTCTCATAACAGACAATGGAGTCCAATCTAATTTGCAGTGTGAACAGTGCTTTTCTCTTCATTTATTTGATTTATTTATTTATTTTTCCCAGCCCTGAGTTCGCTCACAGCACCTGGTATTTTTAGCAAACTCTGCATTACTGAAAGACACCCTGGAACAGATTTCTCTCATTTATGACAATCTGTCTTGTCTGAGTTGGGGTAAAGAGCTTCTAATTGGGTGGTATTTACTTCATTTTAACTTTTTTCATGCACCGTCAGGCTTTATGTCTCATGGGTAGCAGCAGAGAAAAGACAGGCAGTGCAGTGTGGTTAAATAATTCCACAAGTAACGCTTCACCGACGTAAAGGAAATCGCACATTATAATTTATAATAAATCTGTCATCGTGCAATTAATATTCAGGCAGTGAGGCACTGGGTTTGGTAGGCTCTTGAATCTAGTATTATCCTTTAGTTTGTGAGTGAGTTGCATTCAGATTTTGTCTCGGTACTGCATGACTGTGCAGTGACCTGCAATGCTTTGTGCTGTACTCCTTTATAGCTGTCAACATCTATCACACCACAACACTTCAAAAACAGTCTCTAAACTACTCTTAAACCTCACAAAGCAGACACTGGGTGAACAGTTAGTCCTGCACCAAAGTCATGCCATCAATGTAATAATTCACTTTACCTGTCTAGGATACTAAGAGATTTGAGCTTGCAATAAACAATCTTAAAGATTCATCTGCTGTAACCTGCCGTTTTCTACCCATCTCAATGTGTGAGTCTGTGAGAAGCATGCCAGATGAATGCAAGTGCATTCACAAAGCCAAAAACATGCTTTGCCTGTTCTATTCTTGGCTGCTTGCACAGAGCAGATAATATAAAGGCTGGTATGGTAGAAAATGGACAGGCTGGGAAATTAGCAAAGGTCTAATGACTGATGCTATCTCTCTGCACTTTGAGAACTAGCAGTCAGTAATTAGAGCTGGTAAATTAGACCCCATTCAGGCTAAAGACTATCATTCACACAGTGCTTATGGAACAGCGCCTAAGTGCATTATCACTGCCTTTGATCTCTATCGAGACCTTTAGTCTCCTCATTCACATTTATGATGGTTCCAACTAACCCCCTGCATTGAACGTTCACCATAATTTACGAATTTAGTCACCAACAGATCTACAGTTTCAGGCTTGGAGTGTGGCTGCTTTCAAATTACAGTCAAAAGATTGGAATCATTTATAATTTAATTTTTTTTGCTTTTTTGTGTGTGTTTGTGCAATGTATGTTTCTAATACAGTGGTGTGAAAAACTGTTGGCCCCCTTTCTGATTTTTTTTATTTTTTTGCATGTTTGTCACACTTTAATGTTTCAGATCATCAAACAAATTTAAATATTAATCAAAGATAACACAAGTAAACACAACATGCAGTTTTCAAATGAAGGTTTTTTTATGTTATGATAAAACATAACTGTGGTTTATCACACCTGAGTTCAGTTTCTTTAGCCACACCCAGGCCTGATTACTGCCACATCTTTTCGCAATCAAGAAATCACTTAAATAGGACCTGCCTGACAAAGTGAAGTAGACCAAAAGATCCTCAAAAGCTACATATCATGTTGAGATCCAAAAAAAATTAGTAACAAATGAGAAAGAAAGTAATTGAGATCTATCAGTCTGGAAAAGGTTATAAAGCCATTTATAAAGCTTTGGGACTCCAGCGAACCACAGTGAGAACCATTATCCACGAATGGCAAAACATGGAACAGTGGTGAACCTTCCCAGGAGTGGCTAGCCGACCAAAATTACCCCAAGAGCGCAACGACGACTCATCCAAGAGGTCACAAAAGACCCCACAACAACATCTAAAGAACTGCAGGCCTCTCTTGCCTCAGTTAAGGTCAGTGTTCATGACCCCACCATAAGAAAGAGACTGCGCAAAAATGGCCTGCATGGCAGAGTTCAAAGACGAAAACTGCTGCTGAGCAAAAAGAACATAAAGGCTCGTCTCAGTTTTGCCAGAACACATCTTGATGATCCCCGAGACTTTCGGGAAAATACTCTGTGGACTGATGAGACAATATTTTGGAAGGTGTGTGTCCCATTACATCTGGCATAAAAGTAACACAGCATTTCAGAAAAAGAACATCATATCAACAGTAAAATATGGTGGTGGTATTGTGATGGTCTGGGGCTGTTTTGCTGCTTCTGCACCTGGAAGACTTGCTGTGATAAATGAAACCATGAATTCTGGGGTCTACCAAAAAATCCTGAAGGACAAAGTCCAGCCATCTGTTCGTGACCTCAAACTTTAGCGAACTTGGGTTTGGCAACAGGACAATGATCCAAAACACACCAACAAATCCACCTCTGAATGGCTGAAGAAAAACAAAATGAAGACTTTGGAGTGGCCTAGTCAAAGTCCTGATCTGAATCCTATTGAGATGCTGTGGCATGACCTTAAAAAGGCGGTTCATGCTCGAAAACCCTCGAATGTGGCTGAATTACAACAATTCTGCCAAGATGAGTGGGCCAAAATTCCTGCACAGCGCTTTAACAGACTCATTGCAAGTTATCGCAAACGCTTGATTGCAGTTGTTGCTGCTAAGGGTGACCCAACCAGTTATTACGTTTAGGGGGCAAACACTTTTTCACATAGGGCCATGTGGGTTTGGATTTTGTTTTCCCTTCATAATAAAACTTCATTCAAAAACTGCATGTTGTGTTTACTTGTGTTATCTTTGATTAATATTTAAATTTGTTTGATGATCTGAAACATTAAAGTGTGAAAACATGCAAAAAAATAAAAAAATTAGGAAGGGGGCCAACACTTTTTCACACCACTGTATGTGCTTTTATTTTGCACATGTGAATTGCTTTTTATAAATATATATCATGTTTTTCATTGCATCATGCATTGTTTGTTTATGTGCATGTGAATTTGGCTATGCGTGTGTGCATCATATCTGTGGTGTGAATTATTATTGAGACCAATCTGGCTCCATATTTGATCCTTTATGTGAGTAATATAAACGTGGGATTGTGATGCTTCCTATTGGACAGACGTATTGCATGCCCTAAGCCAATCCAATTGGTCATGGTGTCAAATTACAGAGGACAAATACTTAAGTGGTAAATGTACAGAGATATAGTACAGTAATTCCAAACAAACTGAAAATATAGGTGGCATTTTAAATAGACACAGATAATTGATTCTAACCTTCAGAAAGACTTGTATAAACCACTATGTGTACGTTTTATGTAAATTAGCTTTCAGCTATAGAAAATTTGACCTTTAAAACTTCTTCTGAAAAAAAAACTTTTTATTGGAAGTTGTGTCATTTATAGTGGCAGAACTTATGGACTTTGTCAGCATTGATTCAAAAGATAAAAAAAGGTTCCATCCAAAAATTGTTGTGTATCTTCTGAAACTTTTAAAGTATAAATGAAATTATCAAAGGAACACATCTGTTGTGTTTGGCAAAATGACAATGTTGTGACCTTTCAATAAAGAAACAAATATTGCATGCTGTAGAATATAACTCTATCATAACTCATATGAGACTGTAAGTGATCTCTGTGATGCTCCTCACAGACTGACGTCTCCATCACGTCATAAAACCTTGAGCAGTCAGTCCACCTTCATCAGAAGCAGATCATGTGCTGTATCTCAGTATTTATAGATTCTGTGCTGGGCTCCGTATGCAGATTGAGCAATTGACCTGCTCCGACCTTGTTGGGATGCCCAGACTGCTCTGGTGCCCTTCCCTGAAGCAATGACAGGTTCCTTAACACTTTTGATTCTCTTTTTCCTTGATTCCCTTTTTCTTTATCCATCCACTTAGCTGTTAGTATGCACCTTCTTAATTATAATAACATCTCCTTCTTGTCAATCATAACTCCTCTCCTCAGCTGCAGCTCCTATCTATTTACTGCACCACCTTTCCAAATAATCATAAGTACTCCGTCCCTCCTTCCCTCTAATCATAACTTCAATTATGCTCCTCCTTCTCTATAGCCATGACTCTACACCTCTTTTTTGCTATCCCCTTTCTTCAGCTCTACCTATCTGATCATAACATGCTAAGAACTCTCTGTAGAACTCTACTGCACCTCCTTCCCTCTAATAATAACTCCTCGTATGCACCATTGTCTTTATAACCATTACACCTCCTTCCCTTTTATCATACCTCCTTTACTGCATCTAACTATAAATTCACTATTGCAGCTTCTACCCTCTCATCACACCTCTCTCTTGTACTTTACTTCCTTCTCTATAATCAAAACCCGCACCTCTGCATCATACTCCCTCTAATCATAACTTTCTTCATAGCTCCGTTATCATAATTGTAACCTCCTTCTCTCCTCCTCTATAGCCATTTCTCCTCAATTACACCTCCTTCACCTACCTACACCTACATCATTAACTCCTCTACTATCATTACCTCCTTCCCTCTAATCATATCTTCTGTATTGCACCTTTTCTTGTATTGCAACTCCTCAGCTGTAGCCTGGAAAAAATCCAGACCCTAATCTATTAAGATTAAGGGTCTGGCATCGAGCAATGAAAAGGGCCTAACTCGATGGGCGGCACCAAGCATGCATTTGAAACTCTCACTGCACGCAATTGGATAGCGCCACGACCAATCACTAAGTTTTCACTAAGCCCCATACGCTTAGCTACCAGCGGAGCTAACTGATTAAACTCTTGCGTATCCAGTCGGCAAAACAGCAAAAACATCCTTCTTGCAAAGGAACGATTCGAGCGCGGTTTTCTGTTCCTCTTTTATATGAAAAGCCAAGTCTAACTCGTTCATTGTAGCGGCCAAAGCCGTTTCAAACAACTGGTGTTCATCTGTAGCCATCTTTCAATGTTTACTAAATGATTCCGGACGTCGCAGCGCTGTCGTCATCAGCTTAGCTCACCTCTGGCCCGCCTACATCAGATACACCGATTTGATTGGTTCCCAGATCTGCTTAATGCAGTAACGTGCATCATTGCTCGATGCCAGAGTGTCTTGCAGAGACAATTCAAATTGTGCTCTCGTGAGACCTCTGGATTTCCAGGGTACCTCAGCTGCACTTTCTTTAATCATAACTGCTCTGTGACACTTCCTTCCTTATAATCATACCTCCTCTTATGATCCTCCTCCTCTATAGCCATTTCTCCTCAATTACACCTCTTTTTTCTAATCATTAACTCCTCTGCTGTGCCACCTTCTCTTTGATCAGAAATCAGTTATTGCACCTCCTTTAAAACAATTACTCCTCTTAATGCACCTCCTTCCCTCTAATTAGAACTCCTCTTAAGCTCATCCTCCTCTATAGCATTTCTTCTAATTTACCTCAGTTATTGCTAATTAATCATTAACTCCTCTGCTGTGCCACCTTCTCTTTGATCAGAAATCAGTTATTGCACCTCCTTTATAATCATTAACTCCTCTGCTGCACCTCCTTCTCTCTAATCAGAAATCAGCTACTGGTCCTCCTTTTTAAAACAATTACTCCTCTACTGCACCTCCGTACCTCACCTCCGTAACTCCTCTTATGCTCATCCTCCTCTACAGCATTTCTTCTCATTCTTTATAGAATTACTCCTCAAATACACCTCCTTTTTAATCATTAACTCCTCTACTGTACACCCTCCCTCTAATCATATCATCTGTATTGCACCTTGTCTTTTATTACAACTCCTCAGCTGCACTTCTTTTAATCATAACTGCTCTGCGACACCTCCTTCCTTCTAATCATACCTCCTCTTATGCTCCTCCTCCTCTATAGCCATTACTCCTCAATTACACCTCTTTTTTTATAATTATTAACTCCTCTGCTGGACTACCTTCTCTCTGATCAGAAATCAACTACTGCACCTCCTTCCCTCTAATAATAACTCCTCTTATGCTCCTCCTCCATAGCATTGATCCTCATTTTTACTTACTTCTTTAAAATCATTAACTCCTCTGCTGCATCTCCTTCTCTCTGTAATAATAAATCAGTTACTACATCTCCTTCCTTAAAACAATTACTCCTCTACTGCACCTCCTTCCCTAATCATATCTCTTGTAGTGCACCTTTCTCTTTTATCACAACTCATCAACTGCACTTCCTTTAATCATAACTGCTATGCTGCACCTCCACCCTTCTAAAAATAACTCCTCTTATGCTCCTCATCCTCATTTACTCCTTACACCACATCTCCTGTATTGAGCCTTCTCTTTTATCACAACTCCTCAACTGCACGTCCTCTAATCCTAGCTACTGCACTTCCTTGCTTCTAAATATAACTCCTCTTATGCTCCTCCTCCTCTATAGCCATTTCTCCTAAATTACACCTCCTTTTTATAATCATTAACTTGTCTGCTGTGCCACCTTCTCTCTGATCAGAAATCAACTACTGCACCTCCTTCTTTAAAACAATTACTCCTCTACTGGATCCGCTTCCCTCTAATCATAACTCCTCTTATGCTCCTCCCTCTCTATAGCATTACTCCTCATTTACAACTCCTGCTTTATAATCATTAACTCCTCTACTGTGCCTCCTTCCCTCTAATCATATCTCCTTTATCACAACTCCTTAACTGTACTTCCTTCAATCATAACTGCTCTACTGCACCTCCTCATTTCTAAACATAACACCTCATATGCTCCTCCTCCACTATACCATTGCTCCTCATTTGCACCTCCTTCTTTATAATCGTTAACTCCTCTGTTGCACCTCATTTTCTCTCATCATATTTCACCTACTGCACCTCCTTCCTTAAATCAATTACTCCTCTACTGCACCTCCTTCCCTCTAATAATAACTCCTCTTATGCTCCTCCTCCTCCATAGCATTGATCCTCATTTACAACTCCTGCTTTATAATCATTAACTCCTCTTCTGCACCTCCTTCCCTCTAATCATATCTCCTTTATCACAACTCCTTAACTGTACTTCCTTCAATCATAACTGCTCTACTGCACCTCCTCATTTCTTAACATAACACCTCATATGCTCCTCCTCCTCTATACCATTGCTCCTCATTTGCACCTCCTTCTTTATAATTGTTATCTCCTCTGTTGCACCTCATTTTCTCTCATCATATTTCAGCTACTGCACCTCCTTCCTTAAAACAATTACTTCTCTACTGCACCTCTTTCCTTCTAATCATAACTTCTTTTATGCTCTTCTTTCTCTATATTATTGCTCCTCATTTGCACCTGTTTTTTATAATTTACTTCTTTTCTCTGATGCGCTTCCTTCTCTCTTATTAGAAATCAACTACTGCGCCTCCTTCACTCTAATAATAACTCCTCTTATGCTCCTCCTCATCTATAGCATTGCTCCTCATCTACACTTCCTTCTTTATAATCATTAACTCCTCGGCTGCACCCCCTTCTCTCTAATCATAAATCAGTTACTGCATCTTCTTCTTTAAAACAATTACTCCTCTACTGCACCTCCTTCCCTCTAATCCTATATTATATTTGTGCCTCCTTCACTTTAATCACAACTCCTCAACTGTACTTCCTTCCATCTTAACATCTCTACTGCACCTCATCATAACTCCTGTTATGCTCTTCCTCCCCTAAAGCATTACTCCTCATTTACGCCTCCTTTTTTAGAATCATTAACTCCTCTGCTGCACCTCCTTCTCTCAAATCAGAAATCAGCTACTGCATCTCCTTCAATAAAACAATTACTCCTCTACTGCACTTCCTTCCCTCTAATTATATCTCTTATATTATGTCTTCTTTTATCACAACTCTGCAATTGCACATCGATTAATCATAGCTCCTCTACTGCACCTCCTTCTATCTAAACATAGCTTTTCTTATGCTCCTCCTCACTACATCTTCTTTAAAACAGTAACTCCTCTACTGCACCTCCTTCCTTCTAGTCATTACTATTGTATTGTGCCTCCTTCTCTTTTATCATAACTTCAACTGCAAAATGCAAATCCTTCCCTTAAATTACTAAACTCCTTGTATGCACCTTTTACACCTTCCTTCCTTTTAAAATACCTCATCTATTGCACATTTGTCATTTTATTATAAGCCTTTTACTGCACCCCTTCTTTGCTGTCATAATTCCTTTTCTACACTGCACCTCCTTCCTTCTAATTTAATTTCCTCTACTGCACCCACGTCCCCTTTAAACATAATTCCTTTATTGCACCTCCTGCCATCTGATCACAATTTGTCTTCCCTATAATCATATAACCCCCTCTCCTCTGTACATTTAACTTCTTTACTGCACCTCCTTTCCACAAATTTACACTCCTCTGCTGAACCGCCTTCACTCTAACATAACTACTCTACTTCACCTCCTTCCCTTTAATCATAACTTTTCTGTTCCTTATCCCACTACAGTTCGGCCTCATTCTGATTCATCTTTTCTTCACCATTCCTGTGCTCATCTCTGCCATCTCTACTTACCTCCTCTTCTCCTCACTTCTCTACCATTCACGTCTTTCCTTTACTGTACTGCAATGCAGCAGAGCGGAACTGGGCGCAGCTCAGGGAACCTGAGAGAGCAGCCCTCTGTCA
The DNA here is from genome assembly GCF_049309525.1 of Garra rufa. Lineage (NCBI taxonomy): Eukaryota > Metazoa > Chordata > Actinopteri > Cypriniformes > Cyprinidae > Garra > Garra rufa. Next base: position 7,969,485 of record NC_133372.1, read on the forward strand.
GCTCGCCTGCACTGGCAAGGATGCGTCTTAATCACACTGCGCTGCCTCTCTCTCCTTTACTCTCCACATCAGGCATACAGTCTACACTGGATCAGTTAGTTTGAAACTGAAACTGATTCATAGATATGTGAATCAGTTGCTTCAAAAATAATAATGTTTCCACAGAATTCCACTGCAGTTTCACAGCTTCTAGCAAATTAAACTTCTGTATGGTTCTGTATAAAATCTATTATTAGATGAATTAACTATAATACTATTATTGTTTCTGCAGTATATAGTATGGAACATTTCTGTATGCATAAAGATTGACATGATGTACTGTATCCCACAATGCATGTGGATGACCTTATATTTCACGTGGCATAATGCTGTTTTTAAGAATAGAAGGTGGCATATTCTGCATAGTATTTAGTGAATTGTACACTAGTTTTACATTTCAAACAGCCATATAGACTCACAAGGGATTTGATTTTATCTGCATCTTGGGTGCAAGCCACCATGAATTTGCAAACTCTATAAACTCTTTTAAGAAACTAAGAGAAAGCATCTGCAAAGAACATAAAGGTCTGTGCAGCACAACGATAAAAGGCCTTTTTAATAGGGATCTTAAAGCACAGCACAGTTCTTATCTAAACAGTGTTTCTGGCATCGATAAGAGGATCAATTGATTTCATCACAGGCAAATGCTCAGAAACCAAAATCCGGCCGGAGCCTCCCTGCTTGAGAAATGATGAAACGGATTGAGGTTGGCAAAGAAGCCCAATCTCAAAACCAAAGCGAAAAGCTTCTGTTTTCATGGATGTAACAGTTAAGAAAATATGAATTTATACATGACACCAAAAGAGTAATAAAGCCTTGTGAGAACTCAAACAAATCGGATGGTTTCACTAATTTTCTATCATCCTGAAATGGCAGAACGCGTCTAATTTACATGAAAGCAAACTGAATTAGCAACTTGGGATTTCTAGTTGCGCCTGCATATTGCTGACAAAGCTTTGTGCTTTAGTGTTAGTGAAACAAATAATAAATGCCATGCAAGCGTACATAATGAAAAACCTTTAATATTTTGCACATAGATATATTCATATTATTATTGTTATAATAACTGTAAGTCAAAAATAATAGTCATTATATGCATATAAAACTAATCCATTAATTTACTATATGTACTATGCTGTATTTCTGTTTATAAAACAACATGAAGAAACACCTCATTAGCTTATATACAGGAGCTTGGAGGGAAGGAATAATAAAGCCAATAAACACACACACATACACACACAGAATCAGTGAAAACACTGATGAGGTTATTCAGTCACTGACAACATGTACAGGGTCCATTCTGCTTTCGTTGGTGTACACGAACACCTTACACAGGTGTCAGTCATGTAAAAAAACAATCTGAGATATGGAAAAAAAACTAGCAAACATGATACTGATACTCCATCATAGAAGCCTAGATGAAAAAATGAACGATAGAGATATTTCAAATAGCTTTGGTCAAAAAGAAACTGCATAAATAAACATCAAGGGCAGGGAAGCACCTTCAGAGAAGCCACAGCATCGTGTTTCATGTGTCCTATTGCTACTCAGAATGATACAGAGAGACACCGATATAGAGAGAGGGGACGGCTCGAGTGTTTGATTACCCAAATGCAGTACTGTTAAACATCTGTAAACCACAGGAGACATTTAGATTCTCATAACGGTGTTTGGGGTGTGTCTGTTTCTGTGGTTTGTGCGCGAGCGTCTTCTTTCACCCCAACGGGTGGGGAAAACATCCTGCGTCTCGCTCTAGTCCCCATTGAAATGATTGCACCAGAGGGTCCACAAAGCGCTCTGCTGTTATGACAACTCAAATGGGGCCTGACTGCTCGGCCCATCGCGTACAAGGTGAAGGGATGGGATATCTGCCTGGTGAGAGCGGGGCTGCAGGGGCCCCTGTGTCAACCCAAACCTCCAAGCAACGGCGTGGTCAAGAGGAGCCGTCAAAACTGTGGAGACAGAAATTTCACTTTAAGCTGTGGCAATTTTAAGCAAACATTTTGCAGCAATTAGTCTATGTTTGAAACCAGTAGTTGCTAGTGTACTCCTAAAATTTGGCTAAATAAACTGTTAGCCCATATGTGACCCTGGACCACAAAACCAGTCGTAGGTAGCACGAGTATATTTGTAGCAAAAGCCAACAATACATTGTATGGGTCAAAATGGATTTTTCTTTTATGCCAAAAATCATTAGGATATTATGCAAAGCTCATGTCCTATAGACATTTTGTAAATTTCCTACTGTACAGTGCCGTGCAAAAGTATTCATACCCCTGCATTTTTTTCACGTTTTGTTGCAGCATTATGTTAAACTGCTTTAAATTAGTTTTTCCCCACATCAATTTTCACTCCATACACCATAATAATGACAAAGCAAAAACCAGATTTGCAAATTTTACAAATGTATTAAAGATAAAACACTGAAATAAGTACATTGCATAAGTATTCATACCCTTAACTCAGTACACAGTTGAAGCACCTTTACAGCCTCAAGTCTTTTTGGGTATGATGTGACAAACTTTGCACATCTGCATTTGGCAATTATCTGCCATACTTTGCCTCACCTTTTCACCTCTCAAGTTCTGTCAGCTTGGATGGGGGCTGGCAGACATTTTCTAGAGTCCTAGTTGTTCCAATCGTCTTCCATTATGAATAATGGAGGCTACATGCTTCTGTGAACCTTCAATGCAGCAGATTTTTTTCTGAACTCTTCCCTAGATCATTGCCTTAACGCAAGTCTGTCACTGAGCTCTACAGGCAGTTATCTTGACCTCAGGACTTGGTTTTTGCTCTGATATGCATTTTAGATCTTTTCTGAAAGGTGTGTGCCTTTCTAAATCATACTCATTCAAATGAATTTGCCACAGTTTAACTCCACTCGAAGTGTAGTAACATCTAGAAGCAATATGAATGCTCCTGAGCTAAATTTCGAGTGAATACTTAAGCAACGGGATCTTTTCAGTTTTTTTATTTCTAATAAATTTGCAAAGTTGTTACAAACCTGTTTTGTCACTATGGTGTATGAGATGTAGATTGATGTGAGAAAAAAAAAAACAATTTAAAGCAGTTTGACATAATGCTGCAACAAAACACTTTTGCAAGGCACTGTAAATATATCAAGACTTGATTTTTGTTTAGTAATATGCATTGCTTAAAACTTAATTTGGACAACTTTAAAGGCAATTGTCTCAATATTTAGACTTTTTCGCAACCTTAGATTCCAGGGCCCGTATTCTCAAAACATCTTAAGGCTAAAAGTAGCTCATAACTTGCCAATTTAGAAGAAAATCTTAAAATAATGGGCAGCCTTAAAGAGTGTTTCACAACACCTTTTAGTGCTAAAACTAGCTCCTAAATCTGTCAAAAGTTAGAAGTAGTAAGGAGGATTCCTAAGTCCTAAGACCAAATCCCAACTATTCTAAAATGGCTGTTGCTGGCAATCTGCCTTGGAACTTGAACTTTTTAGAAACACTTATTTGCACACATATGTTTTCCCACTCAACTTTTTTGGTTTTGGAGGTTATCCCAACTCCAAAATTTCCTTTGATTATATCCCTGTTTTCATTAACAAGTTGGGCAAGAAGTAACAGCTGTGCTTACGTCCAGTTTGTTTTTTTACACGTTTGCATATCTTACTACCAGCCATAATTATCCTGTTCTGTTAATAAAAAGGCTGTTTGTATGCATATCAGCTAATGTGTTTACGAGAAGCACACATGTAAAAGGTTTGCATGTTTAATTAGTAACACTTAGCCTTCAAATCTCAAATAGATTGACCCTTATGACTGTTTTTGTGGTCCAGGGTCATATATATGCATTTAAAATTGACAGCCTTTTCATTTAAATATTGATGTGCTTAGGTCAAAAAAAAAGTACACTTGACTAATATACTTTTAAGGTCAATTTACACTCTACTGACAGACGCTGACAAATGGCAATGAGCATGTTCATTGGGTTTTGTCTGATCAGTGTATTAACCCTGTTGGCATTGGTCGGACTGAATATGTTAAATTGACGTTTTAAACTGAAGTTGGTTTGTTGTGCGGTGTGAATTGGCTTAAAAGAATTTACTTAAGTGTGTAAGATTTTCAGGCACTTAAAGGAATAGTTCACCCAATAATAAAAATTCTGTCATTAATTACTTACGTTGAAAACCCATAAGACACAAATTAAGATATTTCTGATGGAATCCAAGGGCTTTCTGACTCTGCTTAGAACTACAACTTTCAAGGGCCAAAAAGATAGTAAGGACAACGTTAAAATAGTCCATGTGACATCAGTGGTTCAACCGTAATGTTATGAAGCTACGAGAATACTTTTTGTGCACACAAAAAACAAAAATGATGACTTTATTCAGCAATTTCTCGTGAATGTGCGTCGAAGACTGACAATGAAAAGAAGAAATTGTTGAATAAATACACTATTTTAGTTTTCTTTGCCCACAAAAAGTATTGTCATAGCTTCATAAAATTACTGATGTCACATGGACTATTTTATCGATGTCCTTACTACCTTTTTAGGCCTTGAACATGGAAGTACCATTGCTGTCTACGCAAGGTCAGAAAGATTTCATCAAAAATATCTTTGTGTTCTGAAGATAAATGTAGATCTTACAGGTTCGTAATTTTCGTTATCCCTTTAGTTACATGTGATTAACAGTTAAATTAAATTGTATTATATGTCAGTAATGTTACCCATTCAAACCGCTATCTGTCAGCAATTCATACTGCACTTTTAAGCGTTAATTTTGACGGAAATGGCATTTCGTTGTAAACTAAGTCGTTCTGAGGCACGGAAAACACCGGATCACGAGCTAATCGCCTGAACGAAGTGTGTGCTTCACTTTGAAATGTGCTGTGAAAACAGACTTGATGAAGGGATTAAGCCATATTGTGCTTTCGCTTTCATTTGACACTGTGCCAAAGCATAATGGCCCAAAACACAGCTTAAAAGACCTTTTATGTTAGAAAGTTTTAAAAATCTCAATTTTTTGCCTAGAAGACCTATATCGTTTTATATCATCATGCGATCACGATAATATCGAGATCGTTCGTGAAACCACGATATTGATAATATCATTATATCCCTATATAGACTGTTAAAGCAATTTAATGTGGTTATTAAACACATGAATGTGTCATCATTTACTAACCTCTGTTTTGTTCCAACCCTGTTTTAGTTTCTTTCTTCTGTGAAACAAAACAACAACAACAAAAGATCTTCAGGAGAGCTTTAGTTATTCATTCAAATAAAATGGATGGCGATTTATACTGTCAAGCTCCAAAATAAAGCACCATAGACATAGTCCACATAGTGCTCTATATTTCAAGTCTTTTGAAATACGTCTGCTGTATTTCAAACATATCACATCCGTTGTTTTTCAAACTTGCTTGTGTTGAACGCAAGCATGAATAAGATTTGAGAACTCCAGCAAAGGGTTTTTGGAAGCTTGGTAGTATATATCATGTTTTTTGGTTTTACAGAGGAAAGGAAATAATAAAGGGGTCAGAACATGAAGGTGAGTAAATGATGACAACATTTTCACTCACAAAATGAGAAAACTGTTCGTTTAGTGACAGGTTTTACTAGAGGATTACAGAAATCATCCATGTTATGGCATGGAAGTTGATGTCTTTAATTACGACAAACAACAAGAAATCTGGAAAAAAAAATCATTCCAGCATTCCTGTGAAATCTTGATGGGATTGGTTTGTAATCCCTAATGATAAACGTCTGTCTTTGAGCTATTAAATATTAACAAAGCCATTTTCTGCCCCTGCTGGGCAGCTTTACGAGATCAAGGATAGACAGGGTCACCTCTACCGTTGTATTCATACACATATGGACGCATACATGCATGGATCATGGGGACATTTGGGCTCTGTTGTAACTGTAGTAAGCTGCCTTGCTGTGTAACATCTACACTGGCTCTCTACTTTAATAGCTCTCTACCTGTAATGAAAATTGAAATGCTCTGTATGGGCAGAAACCCCATTAGTCTCAGCCTCAGACGGTACAGTCTGTTCATGCATATTGCACACAAAACTGGAAAGCACTTGTGAAAATCAGATCAGACAGAAGTCTGACTGCTTCACTGTTTCCGGGAGTCTAGGTGAACAGGTCAGTCTGCCAGGAGATGAAATCATGTTTAAAAGGAACCTGGTTTATATAATGAGCACTTTGATGGAAGAACTAGTCTCTGGATTTATTTAGTTTGTTAGGTTTGTAGTATCAGATTTTTGAGATATTTTCTGTCTCCATCCTGATGTTTTCTGTCGAGGATTTAAATGAGTTTGTTGGCCTGACTTTGTGGCAACATTGAATTCATTTGCCAAATTATGTTGTTGATCATTTTATGTCTGTCAGATAGTTTCTTTCTTTTCTTAGTGGCCACAATAAGATGCAAAATGGACCTGAACATTATTTTAGTGTTTATATACAGTCAAGCCCGAAATTATTCATACCCCAGGCAAATTCTGACTTAAAGTTACTTTTATTCAACCAGCAAGTTTTTTTTGGACCGGAAATGACACAGGCTTCACCCAAAAGGTAATACGACGATGTACAAGAGGCATCATTGTGGAAAAAATATTTCTCAGCTTTTATTTACATTTGAATAAAAAGTGGCATGTCCAAAATTATTCATACCCTTCTCATTAATCAATAGAAAAGCCTTTATTGGCTATTACAGCAATCAAATGCTTCCTATAATTGCTGACCAGCTTTTTGCATGTCTCCACTAGTATTTTCGCCCATTCATCTTTAGCGATGAGCTCCAACACCTTCAGGTTGGAGGGTTTCCTTGCCCTGATCTTTAGCTCCCTCCACACATTCGCAATTGGATTTAAGTCAGGACTCTGGCTGGGCCACTGCAAAACGTTAATGTTTTTGTCTGCTAACCATTTCTTCACCACTTTTGCTGTGTGTTTTGGGTCGTTGTCGTGCTGAAATGTCCACTGGTGCCCAAGGCCAAGTTTCTCTGCAGACTGCCTGATGTTGTTGTTGAGAATTTTGATGTATTGCTCCTTTTTCATGGTGCTGTTTACTGTGATTAGGTTCCCTGGTCCACCGGCTGAAAAACACCCCCAAAACATTAGGTTCCCACCACCATGTTTGATAGTGGGATGGTGTTCTTAGGGTTGAAGGCTTCTACTTTTCTACGTCAAATAAAGGCTACATCATTGTGGCCAAACAATTCAATTTTTGTTTCATCTGACCATAAAACAGAAGACCAGAAGTCTTCTTCTTTGTCCAGATGAGCATTTGCAAAGGCCAAGCGGGCTTTTGTGTGCCTTAACTGGAGAAGTGGTGTCCTCCTCGGTCTGCGTCTGTGGAACCCAGCGGTGAGCAGTGTCTGTTGGACTGTCTGCCTTGAGATGTTGCCACCAGCAGAGCCCAGATTCATCAGGATGGCCTTGGTGGTGATCCTTGATTCTTTTTTACCTCTCTCACGATCCTCCTGGCCAGCACAGGTGTCACTTTTGGCTTCTGACCACGTCCTCTGAGATTTTTCACAGTGTGGAACGTCTTGTATTTTTTAATAATACTTTGCACTGTAGCCACTGGAACTTCAAAACATTTAGATATGGTCTTATAGCCCTTTCCTGACTTGTGAGCAGCCACAATGCGCAGCCTCAGGTCCTCAGTGAGCTCCTTTGTCTTAGCCATGACTGTCCACAAACCAACAGCAGAGAGCTTCTGTGTTTCCAATGAATCAGGGTAATTAGGAAGCTAGAACAGCTTGGACTATTTGGAATGGTATAGAACTTTGGGTTTTCCCATAGACTGTGACAGTTTCCAAAGGGTATGAATAATTTTGGACATGCCACTTTTTGTTCAAATATAAATAAAAGCTGAGAAATATTTTTTCCACAATGATGCCTCTTTTACATTGTCTTATTATCTTTTGGGAGAAGCATGTGTCATTTCCGGTCAAAAAATGCTTTTAGTCATTTTAGTATTTCAATTCAATTTATTTCTAATATGGACGGTTTTGAAGTTTGATTTTCATCTAGTATTTATCTTTTTTTTTTTTCAGCTTTGAACATACATACTGAAGTTTTAGTTAACAATAACATTAACCCAAATAAATTAACAATTTTATAATGCTCTATTAGGCACAAATATTTTGTAGAATAGTTCATTTTAATCACTTAGCACTTTTTGTCTATTGTTTTTATTGATACTTATAATAAATTCTATATATAATTGTCATTTTGCCATATTTATTGAAAATCTGAACTTACTGTAGTTTGTTGCAATGCATCAGCAAAGAATACAATTCTGCCTTAGATGGTGGTCTTTCTTATAAGGCAGCATAACTCAGCTGCCTACTGTTTTAGAATAGTCTTCACATCAAGAGCACACCAGTGATCGCTAAAAATGCTGTCTATGTAGGCAGCTCACTAGGGTTTGGAACAGAGCCGAAGTCATTTGAGCAGAACTCACCTGTCCCAGAGCTTCACGTTCCTGCAGTTGTTGCTGCAACATCCTGCTGATATCAAAGCTGTGAAGATAAAAAAGACTTTTGTGAGGTTTGTGCGCACAGCAGTCGGATCTGGAAGAAAAAAGTCCATTAATTTTCTCCATAGAGGAATACATTTTTAATGATATCATGTAAATCTATGACAAAGCTACCAAAAGCTCAGAGATCATTAAGCAATGATATATGCTTCTGTTGAAGCCACACTGTTACCATAAAAAAGCTGAATTTTCTGCATCATTACTCCAGTCTTCAGTCTTCATGTCACATGAGTCAACAGAACTCATTCTAATATGCTGAAATGTGTTGAAAACAGTTGTGCAGCTCAGTATTTTATTGGAATTTGTGATACTTTTTTCAGGATTCTTTAATAAATAACAGCACCTATTTAAAATAAAAAGAAAATTGTAACAAAAAGTTTTGAAAGAAACTAATATTTTTGTTCAGCAAGGATGTTAAATTGATAAAGTGATAGCAAAGACTTATATTGTTAGAAAAGATTTCTATAATGCTGTTCCTTTTAACATTTTATTCATCGAAGAATACTGAAAAAAGAATCACAGGTTCAAAAAAAATATTACGCAGCACAACTGTTTCCAACATTGATATTAAAAGTAATAAATCCGCATATTAGAATGATTTCTGAAGGGTCATGTGACATTGACTGGAGTAATGGCAGATGAACTATTTTTTTTAAATATATTGAAATAGAAAAAACATTGTTTTAAACTGTAACAATATTTCACATAAAAGACATTTACATATAGTTCACAAGAGAAAATAATAGCTGAATTTATAAAAAGATTTTGAGATCCATCTTTGCACACTGAGGACAACTGAGAGACTCATATGCAGCTATTACAGAAGGTTCAAATGCTCACTGATGCTTCAGAAGGAAAAACGATGCATTAAGAGCCAGGGGTGAAAACTTTTGAACAGAATTTTCTTATTTTGCCTAAATAGCATATTTTTTCATTTAGTACTGCCCTACAGAAACTACAGAATATACATGTTTCCCAGAATACAAAATAAGTTAAATTTACCCTGAACTTCAAATTCAAAAAGTTTTCACCCCCAGCTCTTTATGCATCGTTTTTCCTTCTAAAGCATCAGTGAGCATTTGAACCTTCTATAATAGTTGCATATGAGTCCCTCAGTTGTCCTCAGTTTTAAAAATGGATCTCAAAATCATACAGTCATTGTTGAAAAGGATTCAAATACACAAAAATGCTGGAAAACCAAAGAATTTGTGGGACCTGAAGAATTTTTCTGAAGAACAGAAGGCAGTTTAACTGTTCAGGACAAACAAGGAACTCATGAAAAACTATCACTAAACAAAAAACACAGCTGTGGATCATTCAGGTAACAACACAGTATTAAGAATCAAGCGTATGAAAACTTTTGAACAGGGTCATAAATATAACTATTATTTTCTTTTGTAAACCATATATAAAAGTCTTTTATGTGAATATTTTGAAATAAATTGAAAAATATATTGATTTTACTGTTGTAATCAACATCAACAGCCATGGACATTATACCAGCATTTTTGCATTTTTGGTGCAGTTACAACATTCGCAGAGTCTTTCATAACATATATATTTTTTTTAAGAAAATCTCTTCTTTTTTTTCCAGCAATGCAATTAAAGAACCATTTTGGGTCCCCAAAGAATCTTTCAGTGAACAGATCTTAATATACACCTTTTTTTCTTGTGTAAAACTATACTTTCCACTATAAAGAACCTTTTGTGAATCAGTGGAAAGGTTCCATGGATGTTTAAGGTTCTTCATGGAACCATGGTTGACAATTTATTTGTAATGGTTTATTATCAAATTAAGGGGCAAAAAGTGCTTCTGGAACCAAGGTCATTAAAATTGCTTTTGTCCTTGAGATGAATTATAGCATCATTTGTCATAATACAATCCTCAACAGCAGACAAAGAAGGTATAGCATTTGGATTTGGCTCTTCCACAGAGATGCTGGTAAATTTCAATGTGGTTTGTGCACATTAAGGTTGACGCCGAGGGTGGTCTGTAGGAAATAAAAGGCTCCTGACATAATTTGTTGCCCTCACAGCGCCCGAGCAGTTATTTTCTCTTTTTAAGTTTTAGTTGCACACTGGAGACCAACACAAACCTTCTTGTTTACCTGCTTTACCGTGCCTGGCGACAGCATATTCTCCTGCATGTCTGCCCAGACTAAACCAACTGTGAACCTGTCTGCTTTTCCTATATGCCACCCCATCAAACACACACACACAAGCAGACATAGTGATAGTCCTTTGGGCTGAGAACCCTCATGCTGTATAGGCTGTAATTTACCAGAGTAAGAGCATAGAGCAAGATACTATTTGCAGTGTCACTTATGCACTTATACTTATCTTATGAGTACAAACTAAAATACCACATACAGTATACAAGCACACCTTTCATTGGCTGGCTAATCGGAGGTTAGCCAGCTTTTCCTGCACTCTGACTGTTCAAAGTCATTCGATATTCATTCAGATGGAGTGATGGCACATCCATTCTGACCGAGCTTGCCTCCATTAAGCTGGCATCAATAGTGCTCTAGGTTTCATTCACCACTTCTGTTTTTTCATCTCGTTATCATATTTGCTTCAGGCGTGCGCGCGCAGTTGGCCATTAAAGATTCATGCCAGTCTGTGGACTTCTAAGAAACACTTTAGGAGGCTTTAGCAGACATCCTGGCCGGTTTATCCGCTAACATTCACAACGTGAAATGAGATAAAGTGCAAGAACAACCGGGAACGCAAACCAAAACCGGTGTCCTGGAGAGAGATAGGCCCTGTGCTTTGATCAAACAGTAGATAATAAGAACGACAAAGAGGTTTAGGACTCTGCTCCACAAATGCTCAAAGGTTAAGCATCCAATCAATATTTGGTGATGAAGCACATCAAAAAGCAAGGATTTCCAGTATCGCATAATCAAGATGGAGATTTCCCTCAAATGAAACACAATGTTCTCAAAACATGTTGGAGAACATTATCACTGAGCTTTGCTTTCATTTATTAGGACACAAAAATTCCTATCTATTCTCTAAATTCATGTTAGAGAACCATCTTTTCACACTGAGGGACTATTACAGAAGGTTCAAATGCTCACTGATGCTCCAGAAGAAAAAACTGTGCATTAAATAGAGCCTGGGGTGAAAACATTTGAACAGACCAAAATGTGTACATTTTTCTTATTTTTCCTAAAAAATATATTTTTTTCTGCCCTTCAGAAGCAACAAAAGATGCTTACGTGTTTCCCAGAAGACGAAATAAGTTAAATTTACCCTGATCTTCAAATTCAAAACGTTTTCACCCCCTGGCTTAATGCATCGTGTTTCCTTCTGGAGCATCAGTGAGCGTTTGAACCTCCTGTAATAGTGGCATATGAGTCCCTCAGTTGTCCGCAGTGTTAAAAGATGGATCTTAAAATCATAAAGTCATTGTTGAAAAGGCTTCAAATACCCCAAAATGCTGAAAAAACAAAGAATTTGTGGGACCTGCAGGATTTTTCTTAAGAACAGCGGGCAGTTGAACTGTTCAGGACAAACAATGGACTCATGAACAACTATCACTAAACAAAAAAACAGCTGTGGATCATTCACAACACAGTATTAAGAATCAAGGGGATGTAAACTTTTGAACGGGGTCATTTTTAAAAGCTCAACTATTATTTTCTCTTGTGGATTTTATCTATTATGTGAAATATCTTACTCAGGTCAGTACTAAAAAAAAAAAATAACATGCATTTTGTATGATCACTCTTATTTTGTTAAAATAGCTAACATTTTCCAGATTCTGCAAGGTTTATGTACACTTTTGACCTCAACTGTACATAAAATGCATAGAAATATCAGTTGTCACTCTAAATCTCCGAATAATGTCTTAGTAAGATATTTAAATGCATAGCTTTAGGATCAAAGCTCTGTAGTTTTTATTGTGGAGAGCAAAACATACAATGCAAACCGAGAGATACACAAATAAACTTTACTCAAATCATACTTAAAGGGATAGGTAACCCAAAAATTTAAATTACCCCATTATTTAGTCATTCTCATGTACACCCTAAGTGTATATAACTTTATCTTTTGAGACAAATAAAAGCAGTTGTTTTGGCTCTTCCAAGCTTTATAATGGCAGTGAATGGGTGTTGAGATTTCGAAGTCCAAAAAAGTGCATCCATTCATCTTAAAAAGTGCTCCACACGGCTCTATAGGGTTAATAAAGGCCTTCTGAAGTGATTTGATGTGTTTGTGTAAGTAAAATATCCTTATTTAAAACTTTATAAACGGTAATCTCTAGCTTCCCCTAACTGTCGTACTTGCATTCATGAGAAAGTGGCGTTACAGCGGATAATGTAGGATGAAGACATAGCGTAAAAATATTCACATTTAAGTTTTAGGCTCTTATTAACACCCTGGGGCTGTGTGCATTACTTTTTATGATGGATGGATGCACTTTATTGGACTTTGAAATCTCAACACCCATTCACTGCCATTATGAAGCTCGGAAGAAATTCGTCTGAAAGAAGAAAGTCATATACACCTAGGATAGCTTGAGGGTGAGTAAATAATGGGATAATGTTCCTTTTTAGCTGAACTATTCCTTTAATACTCACATTTTAACATGATTTTTCAAAAAAATATGTATGAATAGTTAAAGAGTTCCTGTTAAATATTACTAACAATAGATTTCACATGCATTACAAGCTGAAGGCGAACATTTGGTAACAGTTTGTTTTACAGTGTCCTAACTAGTTGCTTATTAGCATGCATATTACTATAATATTAGCCATTTATTAGTACTAATTAAGCTCATATTAATGCCTTATTTAACATGACCTTATTCTACATCTCTAATCCTACCCAATACCTGAATTTAACACCTTACTTACTATTAATAAGCAGCAAATTCTGAGTTTATTGAGGGAAAATTCGTAGTTACAAGTGAATAAGTGTTCCCTATTCTAAAGTGTTACTGAACATTGTTATAATTATACTAAAAGGCCTTTTACCCGCTAAAAAAGTATGAACAGTATAAAAAGTATGAATTCTTTCATTGGGTAATTGAATTCTTAGATCATTTATGAAACATGGCATGAGATCCAAATCTCTTGTTGTATCCCACCATTACCATTAACAATCATTACACTCGGCTTTACATTATAATAATGCCCTAAGCATGCGTTTAGCTCTTGAGCTTGAATATTGAAATTGCATTGTGTGGGCTTTTATAATGTCACTGGTAGCTTATAACGTTCAATTTGCTCTGAGAGCTCATGGACTGATATTTATGCCATCAGATCTGTCTATCCAGAGAGAGGTCAAAATGTGTGATTTCATATTTGTACAAGTTGAAAACTTCTGTCAAGATGAATATCTCGTTCACATTCTCCCATGTCTATAACAGACACATACACACAAACACACCGCTACCACAAACGCAGACAGACTTACACATTTCCATCATCGTAAAACAGGGATTATAGGAGAATGTCCTATATTTTTAGAGATCATGGGAACGCTTAAGCTCTGACAGCGGGAGGGGGATCACAAAATCACTTTTCGCTGAGAAGAGCAGCTACTTGCTCTTCTCTCAGTTGTTTAGAATGAATAACGAAAATAAAAGAGTTATAAATAGATGCCGGCATCATCAGGTAAAAATGGTTCTTTAACAAATTATTATTGTGTTTTGCTGGCAAAAAACCCCAGCAAAACACAAAAGTTGCAGAAAAATAGCCAATTGGAAATTCTCCCTGAATGTCAATTATTTAGTTTGTTCATGTTTGCTGGTAGTTTGTGGTTGAAGTTAGAACAGCTGAATTAACGTCATACTGTATCATCCAAAGAATACCCACAATGCCCCTCACTGAGCATGCAAACTGAAGGTCATCGCCTAATGAAGCTCACTGTGCATTTCTGCATCTCATGACTGTGTTAAACCATATCCCTTCAGGCAGAGTCACGTTCAGTTCAGCCTGCTGCTGGCTCCACTGTGGTGCACACTTTGTTGTCTTAATCACTTATTATTTTCATGTTCAACACAAAAACAACTGGATTTTGCTGTGTGACGAAATACATGGAAATATGCTCTAAATATTTCACGTTCTCACTGCAGTGTTGTGGGTGCAGTGTTTGGGAAACCTGTCAGAAAACAGTTGTTTCTGCAGTTACATTTAGTAATGCTTGTGGTGCAAAAACACATGTGCAGATGTTTTATTTTTATTTATTTTTTTTTTGTAAAAAGCACAATCCTCACACAAAGCCATGACTCAACAATCTGAGTCGAGCCTGCCGTGACAATCCATTAGGGGCCCGTGGCTAAGAGCTCACTGTAATATTCTTTCTCTGGGAAATAAAAATACTCCAATATAGTGCAAAGGGCAAGAATTAAAGACATTTTCTCACTCACTTAAAGCAAGCCACTGCCTAAATGTAAGCCGATTACTCTCTATAGAATTTTGTGCTGCATTTAAACTCCGCTAAGGAAGCCACATATATCATTCAATACATTTCACATTCAAATTAGTTAATTATTTACATATTTTTGTAAACTATATTTCTACTGTACACAGTTGATTTATTATTGCCTAATTATTTTTATATTTCAATGGGGTCAAATGAACTGAAAACTTAAAATAATAAAAATAAATTAAAGCTGCAAGCAGCGATGAACGGGCCCTCGCACCCGGGCTCACCGCCGACCGGTGGCTTTAAGAAAACAGCAAACGGTGGGCAGTATGCTTTTAATACAGTAAATATACGAGAAATATGTCATAAGTCATTTAAATGTGCCAAACTTCCCGCTGGCAGCTGGTGGCACTATGCTTATAACTGATTATTGGCATGTAGATGTGTTCAGGCCAGCACTATTATCAAACATATGAAGTTTGGTGCAGATTGACCTTGGTATGTTTGAGTTAGTGAAAGATATGATATATCCTGCTGCCAACAGGTATGATAATATCTGAATATTGGCCTTAAGGTGTCTTCAGGCCAGGACTCTTACCAAACCTGTGAAGTTTGAGGCAGATCGGACATTTTATGGCTGAGTTATAACAACTTCTATGTCCATGGCGAAACAACAAACTTTTTCAGGACGCCACGGACACGCCCTTTAGTGAAAACTCAAGATCTTCACAATTTAACATGTCTAAGGCCTCTAGACCAGACTGACCAAATATAATGTTGATATCATTAAATCTCTAGGAGGAGTTTGCTATAAACCTAACCCCCTGCAAGGACTTCAGATAATGCCAACTGTGAACCAATATGCAACATTTTCCCTATATTCTGATGATGATGATAAGAACATGTAATTCATGATGATAACAAAATGTTATTATTGCTTGCATTACGTCCACCATTTCTGCTTAAATATCATTGTTACCTATCTGTTCAATTTGTGTGTGGATATTGCTTTGCTGGTGACTCCTGTTATAAGACATCACTTGTAAGCGTTGCTTTTGTTGCTTTTGCTAAAATAAAATAAAAATAATAATGTAACCTTACTGTACTATATTTTTCTGGAAGAGTTTAAACCATATTACAATTTTAATCAAATTAAATAACAAAAAATTAAAATGCAACCTTCACTTTACAATCATTATGTTAACTTCAATAAAATAAAATAATGAAATTAAAGTAAAATAAAATATAACCTCTAACAATAATTTGTTAAAGAGTGTAAACTGTACTAAAAAAATGAAATAAATAAAAAATAAAATAAATGTAGACTTCACTACACAAAAATTTTTCAAACTTTAATTTTTTAACATTCACTATACAATAATTTAAGAAGTGTAAACTGTGCTAAAATAAAATGTAACTTTTGCTCAAATAAAATAAAATAACCTTGCTATAATTTCTGGATTTTTTTTAACTTTATTACATTTTTAATAAATAAAATAACAAAGAAGTAAAATGTTACCTTTACTTTATAATAATTTTATAAAATGAAATAATTGAGCAAGGGCAGGAGTCTTTACCCAAAAATAAATAAAACAAAATAAAATGTAGGCTTCACTATATAATTTGTAAACTTAAATAAATTAATAAAATAATAAAATTAATAAAATAACCTTTACTATACAATATATAATAACTAAACTTTATTACATTTTTAATCAAATAAATATAACAAGAAGGCTAAGCTGTAACCTTCACTTTACAATCATTTTGTAAACTTTACTATAAATAAAATACAATTAAATAAAATTAACCTTTACTATACAACAATTTTTGAAATAATTTAAACTTAATTACATTTTAGTAAAATAAAATAACAAAAATTTCAAATGTAACTTTCACTTTACAATAATTTTGTAAATTTTACTTAAAATAAAATAACCTTTACTATACAATAATTTCTAAAAGAAATTTTAGTCAAATAAAATAACAAAAAGCTCAAATGTAACCTTCACTTTAGAATACTTTTGTAAACTTTACTCTAAAATAAAAAAACGTTCACCGTACAATAATCTATTAAAGGATATTGACCTTACTAAAATAAATAAAATTAGATTTTAAAAAAACTCAAATGTAACCTTCACGATAAATTAATTTGTTAAAGGGTGTAAATTTACTTAAATAAAAACAAAAAGGGCTTGAGTGTTCACCTGATTATTCAGCAGGGACACCTGTAAGACTTTGTGTTAATGGAAGTAGGGTAAAGGTCTTTGCCTACTGTATATGTGGAGGTAAACACTGAGAAAGCCGTCAGCTTCAGGGCTAAATTTAGAGCTGGAGTCAGAGGGGGGTATCTCCCAAGGTCACGGAGAAACGCACACAACCCAGCGTTCACGATCACACTAACACACACGCACACACAGCAATTGAGATACAGGTCTGCCTAAACCACAGGCTTCCCTGGGGACCGGAGAGTTTGAGTCTGAAGAGGTCTGACTTCTGTATTATCAGGAAATGGCTTTTTTTTTTCAG
This sequence comes from Garra rufa, assembly GCF_049309525.1. Lineage (NCBI taxonomy): Eukaryota > Metazoa > Chordata > Actinopteri > Cypriniformes > Cyprinidae > Garra > Garra rufa. The sequence goes on from NC_133372.1 coordinate 7,986,963, forward strand.
GGGTTGTGTAATGGCCGCTTTGTCTCCTCTTTAAAAGCCTCGCTCTTATCTGTGGCATTAGGAAGGTCTCAGATTCGCCACGGCTTAAACTGAAGTGAAAGTCAAAAGTTTTTAAGCAGAAAGGCTTAGACAAGCACACTGATGTAATTTAACAGGCTAGAAAACATGATCATGTCACTAAGTTTCTAAGAGAAGAAGAGATATCAGCTTTAAAGATAAATCACAGTCAGTTCATAAAATCAGTTTTTAACTGATTTGGTTCATGAGCTCACTGACTTTCTTCTTTCAGATGAATTCAATCAGAGTTATATAAAAAATGTCCTGGCTTTTCCAAGATTTATAATGGTAGTGAATGGTGGTTAAGATTTTGAAGCAAAATAAATTGTATCCATCCATCATAAAAAGTACTCCACACGACTCAGGGGGGTTATTAAATGAAATGAAAAACATTTTTCTTTACAGATTCTTGTTTTGTACTTCTAACTCTTTCCTCTGCGCTTTCGCATTCATCACTTCTAACTAAAGCTTACGCTACGCCTATGTCCCTCTTGTGAACACACATCATTTAATTTTTCTGTAAACTATTCCTCTAATTATTGAGTAAAATTAATTCAAATTTCTTTCACAGTCACACAGTGCTATTGTATATGGAAGCCCATTTTCGCCACTGAATAAAAAAATAAAAAAAGGTAATTGCAACTTTTGGTCACACTTTATATTAGGTGGCCTTAACTATTATGTACTTACATCAAAAACATAAGTACAATGTAATGTAAAGTACAATTGGATTGCAAAACACTTTTGCTTCTATTAAGGTGGGATATGGGTAAGGTTAGGGACAGGTTTGGTGACATGGGAAGGTTTAAGAGTGGGTTTGGGTGTAAGGAATGGATCAACAGTGGTAATTACAGAAATTAATTACAAATGTTATTACATATAGGTTTGAAAACAGTACAATGTAAAAACATGTAGTTGCACAATAAGTACACTGTACCAAATGATTAATTTAAATGTAAGTACATAGTAGTTAAGGCCACCTAATGTAAAGTGGGACCCAACTTTTTATCTCACAACTCTGACTTTTTTATTGCAGTCGCGGTCTAGTGATACATGCGATACAAACTCACAATTCAGTTTTTTCCTCAGAATTGTGAAATATAAAGTCAGAATTGTGTGACAAACTTGCAATTGTGAGTTATAAAGTTGCAAGATAAAAGTTTTTATTTTTTTAAAGTTTTTATCTTGCAATTCTGACTTTATAACTCACAATTGCAAGTTTATATCATGCAATACTAAGAAGAAAAGTCAGAAGCGTGAGATATAAACTCGAAATTGTAAGAAAAATGTCAGAATTGCGAGATACAGTCTCGCATTTGTGAGAAAAGAGTTCTCGCAATTCTGACAATTCGCAATTGCGAATTTTTATCATGCAATTTTCAGAAAAAGTCAGAACTGGTAGTTAATATCTCACAATTCTGACTTTATAACTTGCAATTGCAAACGTATATCATGCATTACTGACAAAAAAGAGAGAAATGCAAGAAAAAAGTCAGAATTGTGAGATATAAACTCGAAATTGCGAGTAAAAGTCAGGATTGCGAGAATCAAAAAAGGCTTTTATTTTGCAATTCTGACATTATAACTCGCAATTGCAAGTTATATCAAGCAGTTCCCAGAAAAAGTCAATTGTGAGTTTATATCTTGCAATTACAAGTTTATATGCAATACTGAGAAAAAAGTCTGAATTGATATAAACTCGCATTTGCAAGAAAAAAGTTTTTATTTTGCAATTGATAGTTTATATCACGCAATTTTCAGAAAAAGTCAATTGTGAGTTTATTTCACACGATTCTCAGAAAAAAAATTTGAATTGTGAGTTTATATCTTGCAATTCTGACTTAATTTCTCAGAACTGGCAGTTTATATCTTACAATTCTGACATAACTCACAATTGCAAGTTTATATCACGCAATTCGCAGAAAAAGTCAGAATTGTGAGTTACTATTTTGCAATTCTGACTTTATAACTTGCAACTGCAAGTGTACATCATGCAATACTAAGAAAAAAAGTCAGAAATGCAAGAAAAAAGTCAGAATTGCGAGATATAAACTCAAAATTGCAAGAAAAAAGTCAGAATTTCAAGATATATACTCGAAATTGCAAGATAAAAAACAGGATTGTAAGATACAAAAATAGAGATACAAAAATTTTTGACATAACTCGTAATTGCAAGTTTATATTGTGCATATTACGCAAGTTTATATCTCACAATTGTAAGTTTATATGCAATACTAAGAAAAAAGTCAGAAGTGCAAGAAAAAAGTCAGAAGATACAAACTCGCATTTGCAAGAAAAAGGTTTTTATCTCGCAATTCTGTCATTACAATAGCAATTGCGAGTTTATATTACGCAATTCTCAGAAAAAAGTCAGAATTGTGAGTTTATGTCATGCAAAACTGTGAAAAAGCATCCGAAGTGCAAGAAAAAAGTCAGAACTGTGAGATATAAACTTGAAATTGCAGGAAAAAAGTCAGAATTGCGAGATACAAACTCGCATTTGCAAGAAAAAGTTATAACTCAGTCATAACTCATTATAACTCACAATTGTGAGTTTATATCACGCAATTCTCAGAAAAAAGTCAGAATTGTGAGTTTATATCTCGCAATTCTGACGTAACTCACAATTTGCATGTTTATATCATGCAGTACTGAGAAAAAAAGTCCGAAGTGCAAGAAAAAAGTCAGAATTGCGAGATATAAACTCGAAATTGCAAGATTAAAAACAGGATTGTGAGATACAAAAATAGAGATACAAAAATTATGGACATTATAATTCGCAATTGCAAGTTTATATCACGCAATTCTCAGAAAAAAAGTCAGAATTGTGAGTTTATATCTCACAGAAGTGCAAGAAAAAAGTCAGAATTGCGAGATATAAACTCGCAATTGTGAGAAAAAAGGCAGAACTGCGAGATACAAACTCGCATTTGCGAGAAAAAGTTTTTATCTCGCAAATTCTGACATTACAACTCACATTTCCTCACAATAGAGTTTATATCTCACAATTGTGAGAAAAAAAGTTTGTCTTGCAATTCTGACTTCCTTTCTAGAACTGCCAGTTTATATCTTGCAACTCTGACTTTATAACATGCAAATGCGAGTTTATATATCAAAATTCTGAGAAAAAAACAAGTCTTCAGAAGACTTGTAATATCATGAGTGGACTACATTTATAATTTTTTATGCTGCTTAGTGTCCATTAGAAGTTTGAAAGCTCATTGCAGATGAGTGTGTATTAATAAAAATGTCTTTTATGTTCCACAGAGGAATTTAGGACACATGGGTCTAGCATGACATGTCAGTGAGTAAATGATGACAGAACTTAAATTTTTGGTTGAACTGCTCCTTTAACCTTGTTCTGTTAAAAAAAAACACTTTGGTCCCTCCATCTGCTCATAGTGCGGGGTCAGCAAAAAATAAGAAAATACAATCTGAGCCAAGAGATAGAGAAAGAAACAAAGAATAGAGCACCCATTTTTCTCTGCTTGTAAAACAATGCCCTCGTTTTAATGTTCAGACGTGGACATCCTCTTCAAGACACGTTTTTTTCAGCACAAATCTGGATATTGACAGATGTTGTCAGCTCAGTGTAGCCATATACTGTACTGCCTGTTTGAAAACAGCTTTCATGTGAAATCCAAAACCAGCAACCAAATTTCCGGCATGAGCTGACAGCATTAGCTACTGTACAACGTGATTCCCATGCAAAGTCCTAATAAAGCCGCCCCGCATCTTAACCATAAAAAAGCTTGCAGCACGATGGCATAAAGATTAGTTTTGAGAAGGTCAAGAGGTGCTTGTTTTCATGCAGGATTTCGGCGAAAAATGCTGAGGGATTGTCTTGTGACGCTGTTATTTAGATGCTCATTTATCTGAACTTTGTTGGCTAAAGCCACAGTGATGTTTATAATCATGTGATTTGGCTTTTTGAATAAGAGCCACACGCTAAGAAAGCAGAAAAATAATAATAATTCTCTGAAAACCTCTTACAGGATTATCCATCACTACATCCCTACATGGACGCACAAGTTTAATTCCCACAACAAATACTACGTTTATGATTTGTAGTGACTGCACACATGCCAACGCACTCCATTTGAATGGATTTTTCAATAGCTACACAATGCAATGTCAATATGGTAATGACTTCCATCAGGCCGGTCTGCAAATGGACAACTAAAGCTCTTATGTCACCAGTTGTGATATAACCCTGGTTAAACTGTGATATAACTTCAAAAATTCAGTTTAAATTCACTAGTTGAATAGTCGCACCGTAACTGCAACAGTAAATTCTGACAATGGATATTCTATAAAACACAGATGTTATCACTGTTATTTAGGCAATAAACACAAATGTGACCCTGGATCACAAAACCTCTTAAGTAGCACTTTTTGTAGCAATAGCCAAAATACATTGTATAGGTCAAAATGATGATATTTGAAGATATTTAATAAATTTCCTACCGCAAATATGTCAAAACTTACTTTATGATTAGTGAAATGCAACTTTAAAGGTGATTTTCTCAATATTTAAATTTTGTTGCACCCTCAGATTCCAGGTTTTCAAATAGTTGCCTAACAATATTGTCGTAACAAATCATACAATTGAAATCTTATTTATTTAAAAATCAAACTTTTTGACTGTTTTGTCATCCAGGGTCACAAATGTTGAAGTAAACTGATTCATTTTAAAGGGATAGTTCATTCAAAAATGAAAAGTCTGTTATTAACCCATATATTTTGAAAACCAAGCTACATTGGACCCAATTGATTTTTAGTTTATGGACAAAAAAAACATCAAAATGTCTTCTTTTGTGTTCTACAGAAGGTTTTAAGTGAGTAAATGCTTATAGATTTCATTTTTGGACTGTACTACCCTTTTAAATGGGTAATCGAATGTCCATTTTCCACAAGTTGATATGATTCTTTAAGGGTCTTAATGAGAAGTCTATAACATACTTTGTTTAAAAATTTCTAAATGGTAGTGTAAAAAACACTCTTTTAACCTTGTCAAAATCAGCCCTTTTTAGTGCAAGCTGTTCTGTTGCATGTTCCTTTAAATGCTAATGAGCTCTGCTCGCCCCTCTCTGCCATGGGATGACGAGCCGTAATGTTTACTTTAGCTGCATTTAGTAACTTGCTAACCAACACATTATTAGAAAAGGGCATTTGAAAAGATGCATAAAAAACCCTTTAACTCACTTCTGCTGTGGGTGAAGCTGCATCACGAATGATTCGCACAAACATAGACACGTATGTAGATCAGGATCGACGCTTTCCTTTCAAAAACGAAAGTAACATTAATCCTCTGCTTCTTCAGCAGCTCAGATGTCGGGAGTTAATGACGACTGCTATGTTCATTATTACATCCAAGAACAGAACACCTCAATCGCGCAATCTGAGATGCTTTTGTCTTCCCCTGCACCTGAGTCGAGACAATGGCAAAAAGCTGGGAATGACCTGATTTTAAAAAGGGGCTATTACTTTAAAAAAGGTCAAATATTCCACTGGATGGATTTTTATCATTGTAGGGTGGTTGTTTACACAAACTGCCAACACACATTAATGTTCAGACAACATGTAAAAGTGAGTTTTGCATTTTAAAACCCAATACTTTACACACACTCTATCAGTTCATCAACACCGTGAAGCATTTTAGAGCAGCATTAGGGTCGTTCAGGGGAAGATATGGATGATCTGGAGGAGTACAGGGTCAGTGGACATGCGGTTTTCCCTTTGGGACCAACACCAGAACAGGCTGTGACAGTGACAAATGTCTACAGCAGCATTACAGACACATAGGACAATGCTGAAACCACAGCGTCCAACAACAACTGTCTTGTTAGCAAATACCTTTTATTGTTAGTATAGCTGAAAGCCATTCTTGAGGTTCTTTGCCATTTGTAAAGCTAGTATCTTTTAACAACTATTATCGATTTCACTTTGACCTTGTCAAGTGAGAGAACGCTATTTCGTCACCAGGAAGGTGCCACCTTAAACGTAACAAATAGGCTTGAATCTTTTTTGAAAAGATGAGCGAAGCTAATTTAATCGTCAAGAGTCAGCTTTAGAAGTTCTGTATTTTGAGTTATTCAAAAAAGGACATCAATCTGATCTTTCTTGGTTCTTATATCATCTTAAAGGGGCATTTCTTGAAGCTAATGAATGCAAAGTGAGTCGCATCTTTCACCTTGAGGTGAGTGTTTTATGGGCGGTGTGAACTATAGGCTACTCAGCATGTTCTCCTGTAGAAATCGTTATCTGCAGCTGTGGGATATGCACATAGCTGCCTAGCGCCATTGATTTGCACCATTTCTCATAAACAAATTAATGTGTGTTGGTGTGTGTTTATTTAAAATCGTGGGATTTTGTACAGTCAGCAGAGCTTTTATCTCATAAACTAGTAATTTCGTAAGAACTTACGTAAATCAGAAAGACATAACTTGTGTTGTGTCTGAATATGCCTACTTCCCTGCTATATAGTATAAAACATTAAGATTTAATGGACATTTTACCATCCTATGAGACAGGAGCTCTGAACTGACGTGTCAAGTCACATGACAAAGCCAATATGGCGGATGTAGTATGTCCCAATTACATTCATACTGCTCTCAAATAGAATTTATAGTTTTTTTAACAGATGCAAAGAAAGTTCATCTTCATAAGACAGTATGCCTTTTTAAATACACACACACACACACATATATATATATATATATATATATATATATATATATATATAT
>NC_133372.1:8644258-8718564 GCF_049309525.1 Garra rufa
ATAGGTCTTTATTTTGGCTGATGGTTTAATGGAAATGTATAAATCATAGTGCATTTTCTCTTTAGTTCCCTGTCATGAATCTTGTGGGAGCCGGTGTTGGGGTCCAGGAAATGACTCTTGTCAAATCTGTAAGTCCTTGGAAACTCAAAGCACACACTTGAAAGGTTTCTGTGAATTGTGGGGACTTTCCATAGACTTCTATTGTTTTTAAACTGACCAAACAATATTTTCTAACCCAACCCTACCCCTAAACCCCTCACAGAAAACCTGTTTGCACTGTTACACTTTCAGATAAATATCGTTTAGTATTTTTATTAATTTTTCCCCTTGTAGGGACCGCCACAATGTCAAAAATGTAATGTTTTACTATCCTTTTGGTCATTTGGTCCCTGCAATGTAGCATAAACAGGAACACAAACACACACATACTGGGTTCCCTTTTTTTTGAAGACATTTCATAGACATAATGTTTTTCTATACTGTTCTAAACACTTCATTCTGTATGATTTTTTAAGCTGTTTTCCTTATGGAGACCAAAAAAATGCTCAAATTTTACCAGGTACACACACTGCTCACTTTGTTTCTCTCCCATTCATTCTCAGTGACTAAGACAGTGTGCGCACCACAGTGCAACGGCCGCTGTTTTGGCCGCAGCCCGAGCGAATGCTGTCACATCGAGTGTGCCGGAGGCTGCACCGGGCCGCTTGACACCAACTGCTTTGTATGTTCAACAAACTCACATCAGTTCTTGAACATGGGTTGCACTAACATGCCAGATTCTTGAATCAAAACTTGACTCGGGTGCCTATGTGTTCACAGGCCTGTAGAAATTTTAACAACTCGGGGTCATGTGTGCCGCAGTGTCCGCAGGCTCTCATCTATAACAAAGTGACGTTCAAATTGGAGCCGAATCCTAATGCAAAATACCAGTATGGCACGATGTGTGTATCACATTGCCCTAGTAAGTGATTCCTTGGGATACAAGGAGTATATTTACCTTAAGCAAGCACTATCGGATATAATGTCAAAATATATCCCACTCTCCCAAATTTATGGTTTAATCCAATAGTTTGATGCCCTGTCTTTATACTTACTTGCTCTGTTTTCTTGTACTTCAGCTAACTTTGTTGTAGACGGCACTTCGTGTGTTAGCAGCTGTCCAGCAGACAAGATGGAGGTGGATAAAAAAGGGGTGAAAAGATGTGAGCCTTGTGGGGGTCTCTGTCCAAAAGGTAACATACAACATACCCATTTTGTTTACATAAATGGGTGCATACATTGGACTTCTGTTGTTTTTATCAAAAGTTTGGCATAAATATGATTTTTAATGTAAAGATGTATTTGCTCACCAAGGCTTCAATTATTTGATTACACTGCAAAAAATGCTTTTCTTACCTAGATTTTTTGTCTTGTTTCCAGTCAAAAAATTTTTAAACATTCTTAAATCAAGAAGGATTTTCTAGATGAGTAAAAATGATTGTCTTGTTTTCAGGAAAAGTCAAACTTAAGTGCATTTTTGCTTGAAACAAGCAACATAATCTGCCAATGGGGTAAGCAAAATAATCTTGTTTTCTGTTTGAAATAAGATTTTTTTTGCTTACCCCATTGGCAGATTATTTTGCTTGTTCTAAGCAAAAACTCACTTAATTGTGACTTGTTTTTTTCTGAAAACAAGAAAATAATTTTTCTTGTGCAGAAAATCTAGACAAGTAAAAATGATTTAAGATTTTTTTGAATTTTGGCTGGAAACAAGACGAAAAATCTAAGTAAGAAAAATAACTTTTTGCAGTGCAAAAATACAGTCAAACTGAAATATTATTACAACTTAAAATATCTGTTTAAATATAACATAATATGAAATTTATTTCTCTGATGCAAAGCTACATTTTCAGCATCATTACTTCATCCTTCAGTATGTATCACAGTAAATGTATCAGTTTCAACAAAAATACTAAGCAGAAAAAAACATAATAATAAGAAATGGTATTAATAATTGAGCACCAGTAATAATGCATAATAATTAAGCAGCAAATGAGCATATTAGAATGATTTCTGAAGGATCATGTGATACTGAAGACTGGAGTAATGATGCTAAAAATGTAACAAATAATATTACATTTTAAACAAGTATGAAAACAGAAAATGGTTCTTTTAAATTGTAATAATTTTTCACAATTTTACAGTTCATACAGTAGTTTTGATCAAATAAATGCCACATTTTTAAAATGTAAAAGCATTAGATTATTTGAAACTTTTGACCTATATTGTAAGTAAAGCTAATCAAAATTAGTACTTCAAAAAGAAAACCTTTTGCATTAAAAAAACACAGTTTACAGGCAAAAAATTCTAATGACTATGATTTTCCTGAATGTAATACTTGTAATACCAATGTCTATATTTACTGTTACTGTTTACTGTCTTTTTCTTTGTCCTTCTGAATATGTGTCACCATTGTTTCCTGAAGGAACTGTTTAATTTTTAACCATTGCCACACAGTGTGCTAAAAAATACAATAAAGTTTTCTTTGACCTTTTGACCTTTGATGTATGCCACTCCTGATGTCTCAAAAAATTCTTATTTCTTGGCATTATGTGTTTTTAACAATAACTGTGTTCTGTTTGTATTATTTGTGCAGCATGTGTTGGCACAGGTACACCTTCCAGACAGACCGTAGACTCGCAGAACATCGACAGCTTCATAAACTGCACTAAGATTCAGGGCAGCCTGCATTTCCTTGTAACCGGAATTAGAGGGTAAGATTTGAGATCACCGGCATTTAAGACAAAATTACAAAAATTTGTTGCAATATTTATTACTGTTCAGAAACGGTGACCTTTCTGTGCCTTTCTTTCCTCCACAGAGACAGCTACAATAATATTAGTGCTCTTGATCCAAAGAAACTGAAAATCTTCAACACTGTTAGAGAGATCACAGGTGTGTCTCTATGTGTTTTTTGACTTTTCTTCTGCACTTTCTGTAACCCATTTAACTCAGCCTTCTGTCCACTTGACAGATATTCTGAGTATTCAGTCTTGGCCTGAAGAGCTGGATGATCTTTCTGTCTTCTCAAATCTTGCAACAATACAGGGAAGATCTCTGTACAGGTGAGCTTACCGCCCATCTTTTGTTTGAAAGTCACTGACCTTATCTCCTGATTTCTCAATGCTTAAATGCATCAGTGTGGACAAAGCATTCCTGTTATTAGCACTGTTTGAGCTACAGACATAAATGATAGTTTCAGTCATCCAACCTAAAGTGAAGAGGCGTGCTATTACTTACAAAGCAATTAGATTTATCTAGCCAACAATTAAACATTTTTTTAAAAAAGCCCATACTTGTGTTTAAGGTGGGACCATTTAGCACAGATCACAATATATTGGCCTTTTTTTTTTAGATTGGACCAGTACACAACAGCTATTATATTATTATAATATGTAATAATATATTACAATTTATTCAACTTTTTATTAGTTTTTGCTTTTATTTTTTATATTTATCTTAAAGTTTTATTTTATTTTATTTCAGTACTTTGCCTAATTTTAAGTGTGTTTTTTTTCCTCAAGGCAACATTTGTAATATATATATACAATATATTGCCAAAAGTATTGGGACACTCCCATTCTAATGAACAGGTTTGACTACCTTAGTCATTTCCATAAGTACAAATCTTAAAGTTTAAGCATATAATGATATTCTAGGGAATTGTGTGCTTCTAATTTTATAGCAACAGTTTGGTAAGTGACCCCTTTCTATTCTAACATGACAATGCATCTGTGTATAAGGCAAGGTTCAAAAAGAAAAGATTGATTCAGTCAGTGTGGAAGAACTTGAATGGTCTGTATAAAGCCAAGTCCTAATCCCGGCTAAACTCCTCTGGTGTGACTTTAAATGCAGACCTTGAGCCAAAAACACATCACCAAACACCAATGACTTGTACATACACTACATGTGACAAAAGAATTGGGACACCTCCTTCTTTAGAATAGAAAAAGCACTTCCAAAACTGTGGCAACAAATATGGAAATATACTTATTGCATTTAAAAATTGTATTTCCATCTCTGTTGCAACAGTTTTGGATTTGTCTGAAATGACCGTACCCATATGTACAAGTCATTGGTGTTTGGTGATGATTTTTTGGCTCAAGGTCTGGATTGAAAGTCACACCAGAGGTGTTCAACTGGGATTAGGACTTGGCTTTATGCAGACCAGTCAGGTTCTTCCACACTGACTGAATCAATCGTTTCTCCATTGCCTTATACACAGATGTTTTGTCATGTTAGAATAGAAAAGGGTTCTGTCCAAACTGTTGCTATAAAATTAGAAGCACACAATTACCTAAAATATTGTTATATGATTAAACATTGAGATTTTTACTCATGGAAATTACTAAAATAGTCAAACCTGTTCATTAGAAGGGGTGTCCTAATACTTTTGGCAATATAGTGTGTATATATATATATATATATATATATATATATATATATATATATATATATAGATAGATAGATAGATAGATAGATAGATAGATAGATAGATAGATAGATAGATAGATAGATTTCTAAAAGTTGTGTGACATTCATTATACATTTTCATACTGGTTTCTTATTCTTTCTCCAGAGGAATAAGCACTAAGAGGTAGGATTGTGTGTTCAGCTTTAAGCTTATACTACTTTTTCTCTCTTTGGTTGATTGTTCTATATATTCATTAAAAAACAATTAAAACACATTTTGCATTAGTTATAGGTGCTTTACAATCAGCTTGGTGGTGTGGTATTTCTATAAGCTTCGGATTGGTGGTTGGGAATCTTGCATGGAAACTTTTCTGTCAATCATGAAAAGTTCATTTACTGTACATTAATGATTTTGCCTGATGATCATGAATGTGGCTCTTGAGATGTTACTTGAATTATATAAGTAGTGTGTTACTAAAAAGTACATGGGATTATTAATATTATTGAAGGTTGATCTTGTTGTTGCAACTAGCCCATTGCAGCAGTTTTGGGTTGGGATTTCAAGAGTCTTAAAGTCAACATGAAATGGTGTTCACAACTCATTTTAGTTCCTTATCTGACATACACTACTGGTCAAAAAGATATATTTTTTTAAGAATTAGTACTTTTACTCAGTAAGACTGCATTAAATTGATCAAAAGCGACTGTAAAGACATTTATAATGTTATAAAAGACTTCAATTTCAAATAAATGCTGTTCTTTTGAACTTGCTATTCATACAAGAATCCTAAAAAATATTAAACAGCAAAGCTGTTTTTTTAAATCTATGGGAAATTTTTCTTGAGCAGCAAATCCGCATATTAGAATGATTTCTAAAAGATCATGTGACACTGAAGACTGGAGTAATGATGCTGAAAATTCAGCTTTGATCACAGGAATAAATGACATACAAGGTCAAATATTTAAAAAATAATAATCTAACTGGCCACAAACCATTATATCTGACTGAAAATATTAATGATAAAAAGAATTAAGAATAAACTGAACTTACTGATGTATTTCTGAATGAAACATATTCAGTGGAACTTGATTTTATCTTTTAGGAATCTATGGCCTGGTTTCACAGACAGGGCTTATGCTAAACCAGGATTAGGCCGTAGTTTAATTAGGGCATTTAAGTAATGTGCCTTAGAAAAAAAAACATTACTGGTGTGCATCTTAAGACAAAACAAAGGCACTGATATATTTTAAGATCAGTCAGTGCAGGTTTCTTTCAGTTGAAACAGCTCAGACTTACATTCTAGTCTGAGACTAGGCTTCAACATGCATCAATAAATTGTGCAATATAAAACCAGCAACTTGTATTAAGAAAGTAAATAGGGTCAGTTCATTTCATGTTGACTTTGAGAACCATGTCATTTCATTTCTTTTATTTTTCAAATAACCATTCCACATGTTCTCTCTCAGGGGTTACTCGCTTTTGGTGATGAAGATTCCTACGTTGAAGTCTCTAGGTCTTCGCTCACTAAAACGGATCGGTGACGGAGGCATCTACATCACAGGAAACAAGCAGCTCTGTTATCACCACACTGTGAACTGGACACGTCTGTTCGGGAACGGCCCTCGGCGCCGCCAGAAACCCCTCGACATCAAAGACAACCAACCACAAGAGCTATGCAGTGAGTACATGTGCCACACTACCAAAGTGTTTCAAATGGACTAGTTATGAGTTGTCTGAACAAGTAGTCATTAGGGCAATGGTTTTAAAGGGATAGTTCAGTTTGTCATGTTTTACTCATCCTCATGTAATTCCAAACTTGTATGACGTTCTTTCTTTTGTGGAAGACAAAAGAAGATATTTTGAGGAATGTTGGTAACCAAACAGTTTGGTTTCAGCACCCATTGACAAAAAAATAAAAGTAATACAATAGAAGTCTGTGAGAACCAGTGTTGGGGGTAACGCATTACAAATAACACAAGTTACGTAATAATATTACTTTTTCCTACTAACTAGTAAAGTAACGCACTACTTTTCAATTGACAAGAAAATATCTGAGTTACTCCCCCCCCCATTTATTGAATAAAAGTCCCCACGTTGAGAGAAATTGTGAGTAAGATGATACTTTAGTTCTAGAATAAATGTGAACATCACTCAGTAAAAAACCATTCATACTAATAAGCAAAAATTACTCAAGATAATCTAACATTTTTTTTATTATTGCTGAAGAGTTGACATTTTTTCTTCTGCGGTCTACTGTACAGACATGAATTTACTTTTCTCTAAGCCTGAGGCTTTTAGTGTAAAAAGGCTTTTACATTTGCCAAAAATAGAACTTTTTGTATTATATATAAACAAACAAGCAAGCCCTTAAAAAGTAACGCAAAAGTAACATAACGCATTACTTTCCATAAAAAGTAACTAAGTAACATAATTAGTTACTTTTTTAGGGAGTAGCTCAATATTGTAATGCATTACTTTTAAAAGTAACCTTCCCTAACACTGGTGAGAACTATCACTATATATCCTCTAATGCAAATTTTCGGTTTTGGTGCACTTTCACTTTAATTCTGATTTAAAACATTCTAAAAATATTTAAGATAAAAGGTTAACAATATATTCATCGTTGCTGTGTGTTTTTACAGTTGAAGAAGGGCATATGTGCGACCCCCTGTGTTCATCTGAGGGCTGTTGGGGTCCGGGACCTGATCAATGTGTGTCTTGCAAGAACTACAGCAGAGGGGGAACATGTGTACCACAGTGCAACTTTCTTTCAGGGTCAGTAGAGGACAATTGCTGTGTCTCATTCTGCTCTCTAGTTCCAAATCTTTTCTACATTGTAGCAGTTAAAAAGTGTATGAAATATGGGCGTGTTTAATATGAGTTATAAGTATATATGTTTAATGTGTGTAAATTTGGTGCAGTTAATTATTGAAAAAATAACATTAAAATGCTTTTAGTGGTAGAATGAGTGAATGAATCTGTGCTTAAGGATTAGTACACTTCCACAATGAAAATTTCCTCATAATTTACTCACTCCCATGTCATCCAAGATGTTCATGTCTTTCTTTCTTCAGCCACAAAGAAATTAAGTTTTTTGAGGAAAACATTCCAGGATTTTTCTCCATACAGTGGACTTCAGTGGTGCTCAACGGATTGAAGGTTGAAATTGTAGTTTATGCAGCTTCAAAGGGCTCTACACGATGGCTTTCGCTAGATACGACCCTCATTCCTCGTCTAGAGCCCTTTGAAGCTGCATTGAAACTGCTATTTCAGCCTTCGTTCCATTGAGCACCACTGAAGTCCATTATATGGAGAAAAATCCTGGAATGTTTTAGTGTTGTTCCGATAGACGATAGTATCGTGTATCAACGATAGTCAGAGATATCACCTGTTGCTGATGGGTTTGACGATAGTAAGACGATTATTATTATTATCCGTCAAAAAGGCACCTAACTTTAGAGATGCGGCGCGGAGAGTCGGTTAATGCCTCTTGAAACTTGAAGCGGTATAAACACAAGTATAGAGTGGCTGCGTCGAGCCGCAGATGTGTGCAGTGAAAATGGGTAAGAGATTTATTCATCATACAGTGTACATAGATTAAGTGTAGACAGTCATTGGGATAACAGAGGTAGTCAAATGTGGTTTAGGCTGAATTAAATATGATTTATCAGAATCCGTCTGTATATAGGAAACATAAGCACCTCAGTAACATCTGTATGCCTTAACTAGATTTACGTTGCGATAAAATGGCGCTAAACATACGCACGTGAATTACTCGCACATGGCTTCTCCTCATTCTATATGAACTGAACTACAACATGAACTGATGACAACAATCAGACATACAGTGGTAACATTATCGCAATATGACGGGTATAGAAAGATACATTCATTTACATTCAGGCACGCACATTTACCGCACCCTGAAGATAGCAGAGAATGAAACCGAAAGTAAACTACCGTCAGCGCTCTGTACACGCACAACTGTGTCACAATTCACATGCACTACCCTTACAAAACGAATAAGGAATTTATTACATATTGACACATGTACATGTTATTAAATAAATTAGCATGATAGTATCGTGTCTCGGCGATCTCACAGGCTGACGATAGGACGATATGAAAATTGAGCATATCGCCCAACACTAGAATGTTTTCCTCAAAAATAATTAAACATATTATACCCAAAAATTCTTCATACAGTGGACAACCAGTTAAATTGATAAGAATTTGGGACCAAAAATTATTCAGAGAATTGGATATGTTTGGATTAAGTGTTTTTTCTTTAATTCTTAATGCGACAATTTTACACCACAGACTGAACAAAATTAAGCATTGCTTGGAAATTGGTCAACAAAAAATTGGTATTGATAGTTATCATTGTCTGAATCTTTGGTTGATTGTAATTTATTACATACCTTTCTATCAAAATTATCTGACATTATCAAGATGAATTTGTTCTGACACAGTTCTTGTCATATTTGTGACCCTGGACCACAAAACCAGTCTTAAGTCGCTGGGGTATATTTGTAGCAATAGCCAAAAATACAGTGTATGGGTCAAAATGATTGATTTTTCTTTTATGCCAAAAATCATTAGGAAATTAAGTAAAGATCATGTTCCATGAAGATTTTTTGTAAAATTCCTACTGTAAACATATCAAAATGTAATTTTTGATTAGTAATATGCATTGTTAAGTACTTAATTTGGACAACTTTAAAGGTGAATTTCTCAGTATTTTGATTTTCTTCCACCCTCAGATTCTAGATTTTCAAATAGATGTATCTCGGCCAAATATTGTCCTGTCCTAACAAACCATATATCAATAGAAAGCTTGTCAGCTTGTTTTATATGATGTATACATCTCAGTTTTGTAAAATTTAACCTTATGACTGGTTTTGTGGTCCAGGGTCACATTTCATTAGCACTTTCTAAACTATAAACTGTGGGAAATGTTGAAAGGTGTCTGAATAAATTTTGGTTTAACTGTATAATACTTATTTTAAAAAAACATTAATTGCATTTATCATCATTATATATTATATATGTTTCCTACTTTTTGTAATGTCTGTCAAAAGCCTTTCACATTTAACACAATAATGACTTAAATGTAGTAATTATTTGCCACATAATTGTTTTGTAAATATTTTGAACCTTTCATGTTGACTAAGAGACTGCAGAAAACGTGACATTGAGCAAACTGGAATGAAAATTCCAGTGCCATGTAATGATTTTGCAACTGAAATAGCGCTTAGAACTATAGAACTAGGCAGTGACTATAGGGAGTGGATTGAGACACACCCAGTGTGTTGTTTTTAATGTGTGTTGTAGACAAGGAAAACAATATTAGGTATGATTTAGTACTGCAGTACTCCTGAATGATCTCTTTTGCTCTTTACAGTGAGAAAAGAGAGTTTGCCGGACCTAAAAGAGAGTGTTTGCTGTGTCACCAGGAGTGTGCGGTGCAGGAAAGCAAACACACCTGCACAGGACCGGTAATCTATTGTTCTCTGATAGAATGTTGTTCACTGTTTGCACAGATTGTTTGATTTATTAAATAATCTCTCGGTTTCATTCATTCTGCAGGGTGCTGATGAGTGTGCGGCCTGTGCGCATTTGCAGGACGGGCCATACTGTGTGTCCTCGTGCCCAGAGGGGGTTCAGGGTGAAAATGGACTCATCATTTATAAGTTCTCCAACAACCAGCACAAATGCCAACCATGCCATGCCAACTGCACCCTGGGGTGAGGAAGCTCAGAATGTCAAAAACTGCAATATGTTATATCAAATAAATGCTTACTTATTTTATATTCATATTTTATGCATACTTAATTTTTACTTATGGTTAGCAATTATTCATAAGTTTTTATACAGAAATACAGATTGCCTGGTGGGGAATAAATAAAAAATCTGAAAAAAAAAATCAGTAATTTAGATTTTCATTAAATAAGGAACTCTGAACTCTGATATAATATAAAATAATTAGATTTTTTAGGAAGTCTCTTATGCTTACCAAGGGTGCATTTATTTAAATTAAAAAATAAAAGTAAAAGTAAAAACAGTAATATTTTGGATTATTTTGGATAATTTAATATGTTGAAAAATATATATATATTTAAAAAAAAATAAAAAAAACATTAATATTTAGGAATGTTGTTACAAACTGATTTCTGATTAAATTTACTGACAAATATATATTTGAAATAAAATAAAAAAGTAAAAACAGTAATATTTGAAATATTGTTACAAACCGATTTTTATTTTAATATATTGAGAAATATATATTTATGTAAAAACAGTAATATTTTGGAATATTGTTACAAACTGATTTCTATTTTAATATATTTAAAAATACATTCTAAAAAAAACGTAGAAACAGTTCAATTTTTGTATACAGTACAGACCAAAAGTTTGGACACACCTTCTCATTCAGGTGTGTCCAAACTTTTGGTCTGTACTGTAGATATGAATTCAACTGAAAAAACTTGTGAAAAAATATCTTTCAGGTGGTCAAATAGCAAATAGTGGAGCTCTGCAGCCACCTACTGGTAAAAGTTGTTTGTAGTTGTTTTTTTTTACTTTTAAAACTGGATTTTCCAAAAGATGGGCAAAAATCTTACACTAAACCATGTGAAATTATCCATGTTATCCCCATGAATTAAAGTTAGAAATGTGGGTCTTTTATAAAGTGAATTTTACATAAAAAGCAGTTTTTGTATAAAAACCCATTTATTTATTAATTTATATAACCCACTTACCCACTGAAAACTGCACAAATATAGAGTAAAAACTTGAATAAACAGAAAAATATACAGTACAGACCAAAAGTTTGAACACACCTTCTCATTCATTTGAATGAGAAGGTGTGTCCAAACTTTTGGTCTGTACTGTATATTGTAACAAACAGATTTCTGTTTTAAAATATTGAAATATATATATTTTAAATAAATAAAAAATGTAAAAACAGTAATATTTTGAAATATTGTTACAAACTGATTTCTATTTTAATGTATTTAAAAATCTATTTTTAAATAAATACAACATTTAAAAACAGTAATATTTAGGAATATTGTGACAAAAAACGATTTCTATTTTAATATGTTGAAAAATATATATTTTAAATAAAAAAAATGATAAAAACAGTAATATTTTGGTATATTGTTACAAACTGATTTCCATTTTAATATATTGAAAAATAAATTTTAAATAAATAAAAAATGGTAAAAA
This sequence comes from Garra rufa, assembly GCF_049309525.1. Classification (NCBI taxonomy): domain Eukaryota; kingdom Metazoa; phylum Chordata; class Actinopteri; order Cypriniformes; family Cyprinidae; genus Garra; species Garra rufa. The sequence goes on from NC_133372.1 coordinate 8,655,942, forward strand.
CGGTAATATTTTGGAATATTGTTACAAAATAATTACTATTTTTAATATACTGAAAAATATATATTTTAAATAAATAAAAAATGTAAAAACAGTAATATTTTTGAAATATTGTTACAAACTTATTTCTATTTTAATGTATTTAAAAATCTATTTTTTAAATACATTTTAAAAAAAATGGTAAAAACAGTACAATTTTGAAATATTGTAACAAACCGATTTCTGTTTTAATATATTGAAATATATATTTTAAATAAATACAACTTTTAAAAACAGTTATATTTAGGAATATTGTGACAAAAACCGATTTCTATTTTAATATGTTGAAAAATATATATTTTAAATAAAAAAATGGTAAAAACAGTAATATTTTGGAATATTGTTACAAAATGATTACTATTTTTAATATATTGAAAAATGTATATTTTAAATAAATAAAAAATGTAAAAATAAATATTGTTAAATATGGTTACAAACTCATTTCTATTTTAATATATTGAAAATAAATATAGTTTAAATAAATAAAAAATTAAAAATGTCTATTTTAATATATTTTAAAGAATAAAAAAAATTAAAACTATTTTGGAATATTATTAAAAAACGATTTCTATTTGAATATGTTGAAAAATATATATTTTAAATAATATATATATTTTTAAACAGTCATATTTTGCAATTATGTTACAAACAATTTCGATTTCTATTTTAATATATAAAACATATAATTTTAATAGATTCAAAAATGGTCAAAGCAGTAATATTTTGGAATATTGTTACAACGATTTCTGTTTTAATATATTTTAAATAAATATAATTTAGTATCATTTATAAATATAAATATAATTTATTCATGATGCAAAGTTTATTTGATCATTTATATATTAATAACATGTTGATTTGCTGCTCAGGATTTTTTAATCAATAGAAATTTAAAAATAATGTGTAATTTAATGTACATCAGTGTAATTACTGAAATATTTGTGCAAATCAATTAAAGATGCATTTTGTATGTTTTCTGTCTCAGATGTTTGGGTCCAGGTCAGAATGATTGTGTGGATTCGTCCAGGTCAGATTCTGGGTAAGTGTCTCCCCCTGCTGGTGTGATATATCACCTGCAGCTGGCAGTCAGTGTATAACTGTGTATTTTGTCTTCCAGGTTGCCAGTGACAGCAATAGTGCTGAGCGTCATATTCGGTGTGCTAGTCGCATTCTCAGTGTTTGTGCTGAGCGTCCTGTATCGCAGAAGTGTCGCCATCCGCAGAAAACGTGCCATGAGGAGATATCTGCAGAGTGGGGAGGTGTGTGCAGATACACATGTGAACCAGCAAATTAAATCGTTGAAGTGTTGTATAAGGTTTCAAAATGTGTTTTAGAGTTTTGAACCACTGGAACCTGGAGAAAAAGGCGTGAAGGTTCATGCACGAATTCTGCGGGGGTCTGAACTACGAAAAATCAAACCTCTCGGCTCTGGAGTGTTTGGCACCGTGCACAAGGTACTTACACGCTCTGATGTAATTACATGAGCTCATACCGAAACCTGATAATAGCTCATATCACTTACTGAAGCCTTTCCTCCGGGTGCTCTGCTAATACAATGTTTTCTTTCTTATTTTGACTCTGTTACTTTGTTACTTTAACTGTATCTCATTTGTTTCTTCACAGGGAGTTTGGATACCAGAGGGAGACACTGTAAAGATTCCAGTGGCTATCAAGACTATTCAAGACCGTACAGGACGACAGACTTTTCAGGAAATTACGGATGTAAGACACACACACACACACACACACACACACACACACACACACACACACACACACACACACACACACACACACACACACACATGTTGGGTTTACATGTTTTATGGGGACATTCCATAGGCGTAATGGTTTTCATACTGTACAAACCGTATTTTCTATGGCCCTACACCTACCCTACACCTAAACCTAGCCCTCACAGGAGATTGTGCACACTTTTACTTCCTCAAAAAAACTCATTGTGCATGATTTATAAGCCTGTTTCCTCATGGGGACCTAAGAAATGTCCCCACAAGGTCAAAATCTACTGGTATTACTATCCTTGTGGGGACATTTGGTCCCCACAACGTGATGAATACCAGGTACACACACACACACACACACACACACACACACACTGCCTATACTACTTATATGCTATATGCACTAATTAATTAAGTTATTTAAATGTTTTTATTTATTTATTTATTAATTCACATATTTTTATTTTTACTTGTGGTAAGCGATTGTTCAAAAAAATCTGGCTAAATGAGGAACTTGACAAATATTTTAATGTTTTTTAATGTTTTAAGATCAACAGTGACAATAAAAACATTTACAATGTTACAAAAGAGTTATGTTTTTAATAAATTATGTAACTTTAGAATATAAAAATTTAAATATTAAGATTAATATAAAAATATTAAGCAGCACAACTGTTTTAATAATAATAATAATAAATGTTACAAAATAATAATAAATGTCAGTTAGAAAATTGTCATAATAGAATGATTTTTGAAGGATCATGTGACACTGAAAACTGGAGAAATTATACTAAAACATTCAGCATGGCATCACAGCAATAAATTACATTTATATTTTTTATAGAAATCAGTAAATTGAATTAATAATAATATTTGTCAATATTACTGTTTTTATTGTAGTTTTGATAAAAAAATGTAGCCTTTGTGAGCAAAAGAGACTTTTTTTTAATCTAAAAATTTGTACTAACCCCTTTTAATTTAATTTCGTTTAATTTAATAAGTTAAAATTTAATTTAATTTTTAAATGATTTTTTTTTTGTTCATAGTGACTTTTAGAAGTTTTTAATTAAAAACTGATGACTATTAATGTGTATTAATGTGTCAGAATGTTAACCATTCATTAATACCTTTTAAATTTAATTTGTACTAATATTTCACAATATTACTGTTTTTATTGTTGTTTTGATCAAATAAATGTAGGCTTGGTGAGCAAAAGAGTCATCTAGATTTTCATCTTGATTTTTAGTTTTTTTTTTTTTTTTTCAAAAACAAAATTTTTTTTACTGACCCTTTTTTAAATTTAATTTTATTTAAATCACCTAATTATTTAATTATTTACCTTAATTCATTTAACTTAATTTAATTTCTGTTCATAGTGACTTTTAAAGTTTTAAATTAGAGTTTTTAATATTTTTAAATTAGGTTTTAATATTTCACAATATTACTGTTTTTACTGTAGTTTTGATCAAATAAATGTAGCCTCGGTGAGCAAAAGAGTCATCTAGATTTTCATCTTGATCTTTAGCTTTTTCAAAAACTAAAAATTTGTACTGACCTCTTTTAAATTGTAGTGTATGAGCTGCTCTGTGCTAATAAATAAACAAAATTGCTGTCAATTTAATTTAATTTAAAATTTAATTTAAAACGTAATTAATTATTTAAAATTTCATTTCATTTTTGTTAATGGTGACTTTTAGAAGTTTTAAATTAAAGTCTTAATATTTTTAAATTTGGTTTTAATATTTCACAACATTATTTTGACTTTCATCTTAATTTTTAGTTTTTTCAAAAACTAAAAATTGGTACTGAACCCTTTAAATTGTAGAACAAAATTGCTGTTAATTTAATTTAAAATGTAATTGAATTAAATAATTTAAATAATTGTTTATATTAGAAACTGTCAGAATATTAACCATGTATTACTACCTTTTAAATTTAATTTGTAATAATATTTCACAATATTACTGTTTTTTACTGCAGTTTTGGTCAAATAAATGCAGCCTTGGTGAGCAAAAAGACTTTTTTTCAAACTTTTAAATTGAAGTGTACAGGTTGCTCTGTGATAATAAAAAAACAAATTTGATTTAATTTAATTTTTTTAATTTAAGTTTTAAATTAGAAATTGATGACTATTAATTTGTATTAGCCTGTCAGAATGTTAACCATTCATTAATACCTTTTACAAGACAACCACATAAAAACATTCCAAATCAGCCCACATACAAAATAACATCCTGAATTATTTCTTTCTGTCTCGCAGCATATGTTAGCTATGGGCAGTCTGGACCATCCGTATATAGTCCGGCTCTTGGGCATCTGTCCAGGGCCCAGTCTGCAGCTGGTCACTCAGCTCAGCCCACAGGGCTCTTTGCTGGAGCACATCCGGCAGCGCAGAGAGAGCCTTAACCCGCAGAGACTGCTCAACTGGTGTGTGCAGATTGCCAAGGTGAGAGGAAAACAAAGTGTGTTTTGAGTTATTCAGATCATTTCAAGCCCACCTAAACAACTAAAATCTTTCCTCGCTTGCTCCCTCCTAGGGTATGTACTATCTAGAGGAGCAGCGGATGGTCCACAGGAACCTGGCGGCCCGCAACATCCTGCTCAAAAGCGACTTCATGGTTCAAATAGCCGATTATGGGATTGCTGACCTCCTCTACCCTGATGACAAGAAATACTTCTTCAATGAAATTAAGGTAAAGCACACTTACAAGTTACACTACTTTTTTTCAGCATATTAGAATGATTTCTGAAACATCATGTGACACTAAAGACTTTTTTCCTAATGTTTGCAATTTCCAGACGCCAATTAAGTGGATGGCCCTCGAAAGCATCTTGTTCCGCAGATACACACATCAGAGTGATGTATGGAGCTATGGTGAGTCCTTGTGTCACAAGATAATTACTCTAAAACATTATACTTTGGATCTGATGATTTAATAAGAGCTCACTCTCTCTGTAGGTGTGACAGTGTGGGAAATGATGTCATATGGGGCGGAGCCTTACTCTGCCATGCGACCACAAGAAGTGCCTGATCTGTTAGAGAAAGGAGAACGCCTGTCTCAACCTCAAATCTGCACCATCGATGTCTACATGGTCATGGTCAAATGTGAGTCGAGTCTTTTTATAACCCATAATGCAAAGTGACAGTGATCTTGTGCTTCTGGACTCGAGTCTACAGATAATTTACTCACTCCCTTGTCATCCAAGATGTTCATGTCTTTCTGTCTTCAGTCGTAAAGAAATTATGTTTTTTGAGGAAAACATTTCAGGATTTCTCTCCATGTGGTGGACATCTATGGAGTTTGAACTTCCAAAATGCAGTTTAAATGCAGTTTCAAAGGGCTCTAAACGATCCAAGCTGAGGAAGAAGGGTCTTAACAATTAAAAAAAAATTATATACTTTTTAACCTCAAATGCTCATCTTGTCTAGCTCTGTGTCAGCTCTGTTTATTCTGGTTTAAGACAGTTAGGGTCTTGTCGAAAAACTCCCATCTGATTTTTTCCTATTCAAAATCATCCTACATCACTGCAGAAGTACCGACTCAGTGTTTACAAAGCGAATGTACAAAGAAGATCAAACGCCCTTTACAAAAAAAGGTAAAACAGAGACGTAGATAGTAGAAAATGAGATGGGAGTTTTTCGACCTACCCTAACTGTCATGAACTGGAATACACAGAGTACATGCAGAGTCAGACAAGACAAACATTTGAGGTTAAAAAGTATATAATTTTTTTTTTTTTAGAAAATAACCCATCGCTTTTCTAGATAAGACTCTTCTTCCTTGGCTGGGATCGTATAGAGCCCATTGAAGCTGCATTTAAACTGCATTTTGGAAGTTCAAACTCGGGGCACTATAGAAGTCCACTATATGGAGAGAAATCCTGAAATGTTTTCCTCAAAAAACATAATTTCTTTACGACTTAAGAAAGAAAGACATGAATATTTTGGATGACAAGAGGGTGAGTAAATTATCTGTTCATTTTTGTTCTGGAAGTGAACGTCTCCTGTAAGTAGCATATCAGATATTATTATTATTTTATTTTTTTAAACTGCATAGTTGTTTTAGTATTTAAAATTGTCATTTTTAGTTTCCATTTTATTTTTAGTATAAGTTCTAGTAATTTTACTTTGTGCTTTTGTTATGTTTTTTAATATATTTTATTTAGCTTTATTTTTATTTTAGTTTTAGCCATTTTAGTACTTCAACTTGAACTTATTTTATTTCAGTTAGTTGCCAACACTAATAATATTTTTAAATGAACTATGTAGCAAATCTTGAATTGAATATCCATTTTTATACTGCACATGCCTGAATTCACTTGTAGCATATTTATATATATAAATATTTATATATGTATTTGACAAAAAATAATATACAGACAAAGAAAAAATTATTCAGACACCAGATATAATTTTTGATATTTTTTTTACCAGTAGGTGCAGGACACTATTCTGCCCTCCAAAGGCGAAGTGCAGTAACTACGCCAACACTGAAACTGAGAAAAATGCCTTTAAAGTTTTTACGGCAGCTAGTCAAACATGTTGACGCTCTTGTTTCTCTGAAACACTCTCGTTTCTCTGGGACAAAATTGTACCAGGAGACTTTGCCACAAGACAAAACAGTTGTCACAAAGTGACAAACTCAATTAACTCAATTTTGACCAAATGCGTAATTACTGCGCTTTGCCTTTGGAGGGCCGTATAGTTCATTTATGTCAGTGAGGATAAGAAAATTAAGTAAACTGCGACATATTATACCCAAAAATTCTTCATAAAGTAGACTACCAGTAAAATTGATAACAATTTGCTTGGTAATTGGTCAACAAAGTAATGATAGTTGTGTAAATATTGCCATACTAACAGCAATTTTTGGTTGATTGTAATCCATTACATAGCTTTCTATCAAAGTTATCTGACATTATCAAGATAAATTTGTTCTGACACAGTTTTTCGCTTTTATTACCATTTTCTAAACTATAGCGAATAAACTGTGATAATGTGAGAACTGTTGAATATATCTGAATAAGTGTTGGTTTGACTGTGCAGTTTAATTATCTGCCATTTATTGGTAATCAGCCATAACATAAAAATAATTCCTGACTTATTTTAACAGGTTGGATGATTGATGAAAATGTTCGGCCAACTTTCAAAGAGCTAGCCAATGAGTTTACCCGAATGGCCAGAGACCCCTCTCGATATCTCGTCATCAAAGTAAGTCAAATTGATGGAGTGCTTCTTCATTTACCTCACTGTCAAGCTGGAACCGTTTTGAATGACTGTTGTTGACTGATGTTCCACCACTAGGAGGAGGACAGAGCTCCTGACCCGGCCTCAGACGAGTCCCATCAGAGAGGAACTGAGATGGACATTCTAGGGGTGGCATTAGAGGACCAGGAAGATGAAGTCTTGGAAGATACGACAGACATGCCACGCTATATAACACCATCCAGAAGTTTCTCTAGATTGCGCATAGATTCTCATCGGGTGCGTTTTATAATATTGATCAAAATTAATATGTGATGGTTTGAAAATAGACTAATGTACACTAAGAAGTCTAAGTAAGAAGTCTCTTCTGCACACTTCAGGGCATTTATTTGATCAAAAATACAGAAAAATGTTTTTTTAATATATATTATTGGAATTTAAAATAATGGTTTTCTATTTTAATATACTTTAAAATAAAATTTATTTCTGTGATGCAAAGCTGAATTTTCAGCATCATTATGCCAGTCTTCATTCTCACATGATCCTTCTGAAATATTTCTAATATGCTGATTTATTATCAATGTTGGAAACAGTTTAGATGCTTTTTTATTTTTTAGGGAACCTGTGATACTTTTTTCAGGATTCTTTGATGAATAAAATGTTAAAAAGAACTGAATTTAACTTTTGTAACAATATACAATATATACTTTCATTCAGCAAGAATGTGTTACATTGCTACAAAGTGATAGTAAAGACTTATATTATTAGAAAATATTTCTATTTTGAACAAAAGCTATTCTTTGAAACTTTTTTTCATTAAAAAAATCCTGAAAAAAGTATCACAGGTTCCAAAGATATGAAGCGTCACAGCTGTTTCCAACATTGATAATAAATCATCATATTAGAATGATTTCTGGAGGATCCTGTGACACTGAAAACTGCATTAATGATACTAAAAATTCAACTTTGCATCACAGGAATAAATTATATTTTAAAGTATATTAAAAAAAGGTGGCAGGTATTTTAAATTGCAATAATATTTCACAATATTACAGTATTTTCTGTATTTCCGATCAAATAAATGCAGCCTTGATGAATACGAGATTTCTTAAGATTAAAAATCTTACTGATCCCAAACATTTGCCAGACAGTGTACATTATTCAATATAATATACATGATACAAATTGAGGTTGGTAAGATTTTTTTATATAATTAAAATAAGCCTCTCTTATGCTCATTTAGTCTACGTTTATTTGATAAAAGGCAATGAAAACAGTATTATTTGTAAAATATTATTATTTTAAAATTTAAATTGACTTGTCTGATTTTATATATTTTAAAGTGTCATTTATTTTTGTGATGCAAAGCTGAATTTTCAGCATCATTACTTCAATCTTGAGTATCACATGATCCTTCAGAAATCATTCTAATATGCTGATTTAATGCTCAAGAAAGAACATTTCTTATCAGTGTAAATGCTGAAAACTATGTCCTTCTTACAGTTTTTGTAGAAAACATCATACTTATTTTTCAGGACTCGAAAAAAAAAAAATAGAAATCCTTTGCAACAATATAAAAGTCTTTAGTGACAGTTTTTGTCAATTTAATGCATCCTTAGATGAATAAGAGTATTAATTGCTTTGAAAAAATCTTACTGATCCCAAACTTTTGACCAATAGTGTATATGATCAGATGATTTGTGGGGACTTTATGAATAATGAATTAATAAGCAAAATCTTTTTGACACTTGCAGTCAAGTCTGACTCCATCCAATGTTGCTGGATATCTACCAATGACCCCTGGTCTGGAGAGCTCAGTGCAGGTGAGGTTTCAATCATGTCTAAAGCTCATTTCTTCAGTGCATTCATTTTAGGCTGAGATCATCCATATAAAAACTACATTTGACGTGTTAATGATGAAGAAGGCACATATCTAAAAGCATATGACTTAAAAACTTATAATCAATATATTGTCCACCTTATTTTGCTGTAGGCGGGATGGGCGTCTCGGTCCCGTCTCGACTCTGGATGCACTGTTTCTGAGAGCTCGGAGGGACGGGGAGCTGCGGTGGAGCTGGAAATGAATGAGGACTTCCCAATGATTGGCAGCATGAGGAGGGTCACACATCGTGAGGACAGCGCTTACATGTCACAGCGGGACAGCCTATCAGGACCTCCAGAAACAATCTCCACAGGGACTCAAGGAGAAGAGGACCAAAATGGATACGTGCTGCCTGGATTTGGTGAAAGTCCAGAGAAAGGTGAGGATAAGCGAATTAGAGCATGTGTGTGTGTAACCTTTATGCAACAATTTATGCAAAATTTGAATTCTTTGAATCTTGGAAGGCCCTATGAAACTTGAGAAGTCTGCAGAAGATCATTTCTGCCTTTATAGTAAAAAAAAAAAAGTAATTATGAGATAATGTTTAAAATAAGACATACATTTATGTTGTGAGACATAAAATCACATTCTGAGACATAACGATTACGACATACAGTGCTGCTCAAAACAAACAAACAAAAAAAATATTTTTTAAATATTTTTGAGAGAAGTCTCTAATTCTCACCAATGCTCCATCTATTTGATCAAAAATAAAGTAGAAACAGTATTGTGAAATATTTTTGCAGCTTAAAATAATGGGTTTATATTTTAATATAGACGTTTTTCCTGAACACGGAAGTAAGTCCGACTCTTAACTGAAAGAATGCTTTGCATTTCCGGTCTGCATTGTTTCTAGTCAAATTAGGGTATATTCCGAGCTAATAAACTAATGTCAAACCTATTAAAATGTTTTTAAAAAGCACATGGCTCCATAGCGCCATCACTTGGCAATGTCGCAATGACCGTCATTTGTCAGTGCCTCACTTTAATGAGTGTGTAGATGACACGAAGCAGCGGACGTTAGCTACATTAAAAACAGATGGACGCCATTTGAATGGGTTCCTATGGAAACCGGAACAGAAAAGCATTCAATCTGACGTTAGAATTCGTAATGGCGGCGCTCATCGTTACTCAGGAAAAAGGTCTATACTATAAAATGTAATTTATTCATGTGATCTTCAGTTTCACATGATCCTTTAGAAATCATTCTAATATGCTGATTAGCTGTTCAACAAACATTCTTGTTATCTTTTTTTTGCAGCTTTTTTTAAACCGATACACTACCATTCAAAAACATATTATTTTTATTTTTAAATTACATTTTAAAATATATTAAAATAAAAACCAATTCTTCTAATTTGTATTATTTCATAATATTACTGTTTTTACTGTATTTTTTAAAACAAAAATGCAGCTTTTGTGAACAAAAATAATCTTGAAAAAAGTTGCAATTACACTACCAGTCAAAAGTTTTTGTAGTAAGATTTTTTATGATTTTTAAGTCTCTTTAAAGCAAATAATTGATTTGGTCCAAAATACAGCAAAAGCTGAAAAATTGTGAAATATTTTTACTATTTAAAACAACTGCGTAAAATTAAATTTATTTTTGTGATTAAATCTAAATTTTCAGCATCATTATTCTAACCTTCAGTGTCACATTGTCCTTTAGAAATCATTCTAATATGCTGATTTGCTGTTCAAGAAACATTTTTTATTATTATTAATATTTAAAACAGTTGAGTACATTTTTTTCAGGATTCTTTGAGGAATAGAAAGATCCAAGATCAGCATTTATCTGAAATAAATTATAGAAATTAATACTTTTATTTAGCAAGGATGCTTTAAATTGATCAGAAGTGATGATAAAGACTTTTTTAATGTTACGAAAGATTGCAATTTCAGATAAACGCTGTTCTTCTGAACTTTCTATTCCTCAAAGAAACCTGAAAAAATTCTACTCAGCTGTTTTCAACAACAATAATAATAATAATAAATGTTTCTGAGCAGGAAATCAGCATATTCGAACGATTTCTGAAGGATCATGTGACTGGAGTAATGATGCTAAAAATTCAGCTTTGAAATCACAGGAATAAATTACATTTGAAAATATATTCAAATAGAAGATGATTTTACATAGTAAAAATATATATATTTTTTTACTTTTTTTGCTGTACACTCAAATAATTGCAGGCTTGGTGAGCAGAAGACACTTCTTTAAAAACATTTAAAATCTTACTGTTCAAAAAATTTTGACTGGTAGTGTACATTAAATTTGGAATTCTAAGAAATGAAGTTGCAATTCTTTTTTCTTTTATTGGCTGCCATAAGTATGAATACTCATGTTAACACATCTCTTGCATTTTCTTTAGAAACTCTTCTATTCACATCGTCACGGGCCAAACGTTCTCAAAGGAGACTCTCAAGAGGCCACTCCGGCGACTTTTTGGAGGCGCACAGTGTTGCAGGTGAAGAATACGAGTATATGAACAACCAGACCCTCTCTCTCGGACATATACCAGGGCAGCTCAAAGACTACAATCAGCGACCTCCACGCAACCGCAGCGCCTCCTTCAACCCTGCCGGCATGTACAGCAATCACAAATCTCAAGCGTCCAGCAGACCCAGTAAGAGATCGTCGATCGAGGGCTCGGAGAGTAGCGGCGGTCTCTCCCAGTCCTCGACTGACCAAAGGAGTCACAGCGACGGCGATTTCCTATCCAGTGAAGCAGAATACACAGACGGCGATCTGGATCTCCAGGAGGTTCAGTACGAGTACATGGACATCCGTGGTGGTGCTGGACAACCACCCAACATGGTGCTCAAACTTCACCTCCCAAGACCGGTTTCCCATCCTCCTCTCAGAAGATCACCAGAAGACGATGAAGACGAATACGTGGAGGAAGACTATCAGTACACGAACCGCCAGCCTCGCCTGAGGAATTCGCTCAGGGTTCAGGGGCTGATGGAAGGGGAAGGAGAAGTGTATGAATATGAGGATATGGACTCGTTGGCTGCTGGAGGAGCAGCGGCAGCTGAATACCAGAATCTGGAAGGAGAAGATGAGGAAAGTGTCGGGCTGACGGATGAACCCCGGAGCCTGGGGCCGGGAGAGTATTTAAAAGTGCAAGCAGGGATGGAACATAAAGCTTTTGATAACCCTGACTATTGGCACAGCAGGTCGTTTCATAAAGCCAATGCTGTGCGCACGTAGATGTGAAGGAACTCAATGCAAATGAACAAATGCAAGTTGAACTGTCTTCAGTGACTAATGTTCAGGATATTATTCAATAATGCACTTCTTACTGGTATGAATCCAGATGCAATCTTGATCAAATATTTGTATTTTGATGCAAAAAATGTGGCATTATGTTTAAAATACATTTAAGCAAGATTTTTTGAATATGGTGGAGGTACCAGAATGACCAGATACATGAGCTACACATTGAATGCACTGATATTTACATCTGGATATGTATGTATGTAAGTGTTGTTGCTTAAAATGTTCTGTTAATGCCAAGTAACTCATCAAGAGAAGCCATAAGTTTGCTGTTTGTGCCTTTAAGATTGAGTGTTCATCTTAAATATCTGTTATTTAGTGTGTTCATGAAGTACCCAATTCAGTCAGCAGCTGCCAAACCACTGTGCATCTTAAATTATTTCATAATTTAAGTTTAATTTTTGAAATGTCAAATCTGAAGTATTTACATTTGGAATTTATACAGTTGTGATGACAGTTGAATAGCATATTGATTGACTTTGGGTAAACTCGTTTTTCTTTGAGGTGTTTGTTGTGCATGCCTTCTGAACAAATCATAATGAAGTACTTGTATTATGTTTCAAGTGAAATGGCCAGTAAACAAGCTTTTTTAACAAAACTATAGTTTTGTACACACATATCAAACTAAAGTATTTTCTCAACTTTGTAACATGATTTTTTTATTCGCTTTTATCTTACACTTTCAATAAAATGTTTAAAAACAAAACTTTTTAAAACCATTACTCTCATACTCTCATAAACCCTGTTTTTGTCTGCTTTTTGTGTTTTGTCTCGGTACATATTTACGTTTGGTAGCTATCCGCCTTATTTTTGCCGTAAGAGTGGGTTTTGTAAATTTTATGGGTCAGGCTTCCGGTCTCATCCGTGTCCAGCTATTTTTAGCCGTGCAAAACAGCTCGTTTTGCTGCTTGATATTGCAAATGGGTATTCTTACCATATTATTATTTTAATGTATCTTAATTATCTTAATTATGAACACACTGGTTTGTAATGCAAACAATTGTACCGTTTACTGCACGTTGTTATTATTCTCATTATTAAAGGATTAGTTCACTTCCAAAACAAAATTTGCAGATAACGTACTCACCCCCTTGTCATCCAAGATGTTCATGTCTTTCTTTCTTCAGTCGTAAAGAAATTGTTTTGTTTTGTTTTTCCCAGGAAAACATTTCAGGATTTCTCATGTAATGGACTTCTATGGTGCCCCCAAATTTAAACTTTCAAAATGCAGTTTAAATGCAGCTTCAAAGGGCTCTAAACGATCACAGCCGAAAAATAAGGGTCTTACCTAGTGAAACGGCTGGTTATTTAAAAAATAAAAAAATGCTTTAAAATTAATTTTCTTTTTAACCTTAAACACTTGTTTTTCTAGCTCTGTGTGAACTGTTTTTTCCCAGTCATGACAGTTAGGGTACATCTAAAAACGTCTCATTTTCTCCACCAACTTCAAAATCGTCCTACATCACTGTTTTACCCTTTTTTGTAAAGGGTGTTTGATCTTCTTTGCATGTTCACTTTGTAAACTTTGGGTTGGTAATTCTGCAGTAATGTAGGACGATTTTGAAGTTGGAGGAGAAAATGAGGCAGAAGTTTTTAGACGTACCCTGACTGTCATGACCGGAAAATACAGAGTTCACACAGAGCCAAGACGAGCATTTGAGGTTAAAAAGTATATAAATTGTAATAATGAAAAAAAAAAAAAACAGATCGTTTTGCTAGATAAGACCCTTCTTTCTCGGCTGGGATCATTTAGAGCTCTTTGAAGCTGCATTCAAATTTTAGAAGTTCAAATTTGGGGCCACCATATAAGTCCATTATATGGAGAGAAATCCATATAAATATATTAAACCCATTTACAAATTATAAAGCATAATACTAGTGTGAATTCACAATTATTTACATGCGTGTAGATTACATACATGCATCTCGGAGTGGCTCCATTCACAGTAAATGCTGCTCCACACAAACAGTTATTTACATGGGTGGAGCATCTCTGCATATTGCTGTGAGTTTGGGTTGATTATAATGTTCATCTGAGAATGCAACATGTGCCAATTAATCAGATTTGAAAGGTAAATCATTTATAAACCACGCAACACAGGAGAATACATCAGTATCTTTCTCAATATGCTAAGTGTTCATTGCACTTTTAAAATAAAAGCTCAAACCCTAACTCTGAGTTTACATGTTTTGATGTCCACATATTCAAGAAATTACTGTGGCTGTAGCATTTCTGTCCTATAGAAATAGCCAAATATTAAAGATTAAGTGGATATTTGAATTAAATGTTGTTTAGTCAATATCAAATAAGGATTAGAAATAAGTTAGAAAGTATAAAATAATCAGCTAAATATGCGAGTTTGTTCGGTTCAGTGCCATTGTTTATGTTCAGTGTTGCCAATATGGCCAACTGATGATGCATTATGAAAACACTCATGGTTCTTGTGGTTTTGGTGTGGATGTTAAAATGTTTTTTTTTGGATTGGTCAAAAATTGAATCAGCCTTATTCTTCAACGAGCAAGACATCCTGTTCATTAGCCGCTATGGGGAAATAGTGAGAAGAATAACAATGTGCTGTGAACAGTAAACTGCTTGCACTAAAACAATAGAAAACTAGAACTAGAAAAATATTCTAAATCATATAGAAAAGGACTTAGTAAACAAGAAAGGGCGCAATATTTTGACAAACTAAAGTGAATAGGTGATCAAGATACGTACAAGCAGTATTAATTAAGATATCAGCCTAATATTTCACATACCTGACCGAAAATAAGAACAACATGAATGCTGTCAAGATTCTTGTCCTGGAAATCCAAGTCCAGTGGCCAACCACAAACACCTTTTGTTCCTCAGACAGTTTTTCTCACTCTTCTCCTTGATTTTTTACAACTTTTGGCAGCCTATAGGACTCCAAATGTTTTTCCCAATCTGACAGGTTAGTACAGCCCAAAACATGACAATAATTGACCATTTTCAGCAGCAATAATCAGCAAAATATGGGAGTTTCGTTTGGCTCAGTGGCATTGTTTACGTTCAGTGCCTCT
Organism: Garra rufa; assembly: GCF_049309525.1. Taxonomy (NCBI): domain Eukaryota; kingdom Metazoa; phylum Chordata; class Actinopteri; order Cypriniformes; family Cyprinidae; genus Garra; species Garra rufa. The sequence goes on from NC_133372.1 coordinate 8,671,130, forward strand.
AATATGGCCGAATAATTGCAAGCTATTATTATTTTCTTTCAATGTGTGCTGTTTGGAATCATTTTGGTTCAGTTTATAATACAACACAGTCAGATAACAGGCTATTTTCAGTACTGTCAGATGTTTTAAAACAATCCGTATTGTAAATTTCACTACTATGCCCTTATTTGGAAAACATCCAAAAGCCTCGGTTGATTTTGGCGCCATCGTATATGACGACACCCGTGATGCGGCTGCGTAGTAGGCGTGGCTACGCTGTGCGTGGAGGCCGTGGGCGGAGCTGGACGTCGGCGAGCTGCCTGGTGGTAGCGTGACTGATTTCTGCTGTCCGCTCATCGTACAGACAGAGAGACGCTTCGAAAGCTGGTGCAACGATGTCCGACGACGAGCAGCAAGAGCAGACCATCGCCGAGGACTTGGTCGTGACCAAGTACAAGATGGGCGGTGACATCGCCAACCGTGAGTTTGACGTTTGAGTGATGGAGGTGTTATAAGTCGGTGACACGGGCCTCCACGCTGCTTTCTCATGCATGCCATGTGTTAGGACGAGCTGGACAGCGTGGGGCATGAGACCCTGGCGCCCTGGCCTTATGCAGCATACAGCCACATGAGACCTCTTCTAAATGCATAGCTGTTTTTCCAGTACATATCTATAAAGACTGTACACTTTATTGCGGTCCTACAGTATGGAGGGACTTATTCTGGAGCTAATGCTAGCTAGCATTAGCCCTCAGTACATGTCAGTGGACACTTGTGGCTCTGGCATTGCCAGCTGGTAGAGGTTAGTCCTCAAAGGCATGGGTTATTAGTGAGCTGTGTGGATAGAAATGTCCACTACTGCCTTACTGTGGCAGCTCAGTGACTTGAGAGCTTTCACATCCCATCTGTCAGCAGGTAGTGAACACCATGGAGGTGAACTTTAGCTGGTGAGGTGATGCTGACTGGGCTTGTGACATTATCAGTTCAGAGCATCTGAGTAGTAAAACACTCTTTGAGCTCCGTTGATTGCTCAGTGATTCTTGGTTTTGCATTTTTAGCTCTAGGACTTATTTGTTGAGGTTCAATTAAAAAGTTTCTTCCCTCATATAAGTTCAAGCACCTGTTATTTGCATATCTCATATGTGCTCCTAATGATTCTCAACTGGTTTTGTTTCAGTACCCTAATTTCATATTGGGCATTGCTTTAACAGTATTTTGCGTAAATGTTTGCACTAACATCTGACATTAAAATGTATAGAGGGGTTTGCACTCATGCCACGATTTGGTCAGTTACCCGGATACTTGGCCATGTTGGAGACACTTGGATGTAAATAACAGCATGGATTGCTTGGTTATTGTACTACTGAATAGTTGTTCTGCTAATTTATGCTGTCTAAACAATGGAAAAACGTGTGGAAGCTGCTAAATCGTATAGAGAAGGACTTTACGAAAATTTTGATAAACTAAAGTTAATAGGTGGTATTAAAGATGTGTGTGAGCAGTATTAATTAAGATATTGGCCTGGAAATGTCCAGAAATTATAAGAACAAACACGGTTGTTGTCAAGATTCTTACCCTGGAAATCCTGGTTCAGTTTGGCCAACCACACATGCCTTTTGTTGACAGTTTTTTGCACTCTTCCTTGTTTATTTGTTTTTTATATAACTTTTGGCAGTCTATAGTACTCCAAATGTTTTTCTCGGTCCGACCGATTAGTACAGCCCAAAACATGATAATAATTGATCATTTTCAGCAGCAATAATCAGCAAAATATGTGAATTTCATTTGGTTTAGTGGCGTTGTTTACTTCCAGTGCTGCCAATATGGCCGGTTGATGATGTGTCATGAAAATACTCTATTGATATTACATCTTGAAACCATTATGGTTTCTAAATGGGTGTCGAGCTGCACTTTTCATTCTATTCGCTTCTATTCATAAGTATGCGAATAATGGAGGTTGGAAACACAAACTCACATGAAGAAGTTTAGCATTTTACACTTTGTTCTAAGCTTTGAACTTGTGTCACGTGAAGATGTGTGACCGATAGAAAGTTGATGCATCACAGCATGACCTGTAAGCTGAATTAAAAAAACTCAACTTATGCGGTGTCCAAAGAAATTTAGTGTGACAACACACTAAATGCCTCCTGATTTTATGTGGTTTCATGCTGTCAACAGGCAATAAATCAACATTCAAAACATCATCTGCATTCAAAATAGCAAAGCCTCTCAGTAGCTTCTTTTTTTTAAACAAGCAAGAATTTGTGACTGTAGAGTGTTTTCACAATGTGTAATCAATCGTTCATATTGGACGATATTTTGCTGATTATTGCTGCTGAAAATGGTCAATTATTGTCATGTTGAAGGCTGTACTAATCGGTCAGACCAGGAAAAACATTTGGAGTACTATAGACTGCCAAAAGTTATAACAAATCAAGGAGAAGAGTGCAAAAAAATGTCTGAGGAACAAAAGGCATTTGTGGTTGACCAAACTGAAACAGGATTTTCAGGGCAAGAATTTTGACAACATTCGTATTTGTTCTTATCATTTCTGGTCAGGTATGTGAAATATCATGCTGATATCTTAATTAATACTGCTCATATATATATTTTGACCATCTATTACCTTTAGTTTGTCAAAATATTGTGCCCTTTCCTGTTTACTAAGTCCTTCTCAATATGATTTAGCAGAAGCCACACATTTCTTCCAAGGTTTAGACAGCATAAATTAGCAGAACGTATTCAGTAGTACATTAACCGTGCAATCCATACTGTTGTTTACATCCAAGTATCGGCGATACCAATCACTGACCAAATCGTGACGTAAGTGCAAACCCTCTATTAAAAAAAAGTATGTTCTATATAGTATAAATGCAGTATGTTGCACAGCAATAAAACATACTAGAAATGTTGCTTCTCCCTTTCAAAAGTTAATAAACGTATTTATTTAGATGACTATGACTAATTATGTGATGAATTGGACTTGGATTTCGCATGTATCGTGCACATCCACCATGCTGACTGAAACAGAAAGCTGCTTGGTTTGAAAGTGACATCTTTGTGAGCCTAACATCACAGCCATATTGACAATAGACAATAAAAAAAATTGGTCTTGTTCTTCTCTTTTTAGAGGCGCTGAAGGTTGTCATCGATGCCGCCAAACCGGGAATCTCAGTTCTCAGCCTCTGTGAGAAAGGAGATGCTTTCATCATGGCAGAGACTGGGAAGATCTTTAAGAAGGAGAAGGACATGAAGAAAGGTGAGACAGAAATGTCGAGGTGGCTAAATCCTTGTGGTTCGTAAGAGCGAGTGGGCTTTAAATTAAGTGACGTCCTATTGAGCCCATTCAGAATAGATCGCTTCAGAGAAATCTCGTTTCTCAGGCCTCGTTTGAAATATCTCTTTCCTCACACATTATGCAGAAGGTCTTTTTGTTGAGGATTGGTGGTTGTCCTTTCTTGCAGGCATTGCGTTCCCCACCAGTGTGTCAGTCAATAACTGTGTCTGCCACTTCTCTCCCCTGAAGAGCGACCCAGACTACACGCTGAAAGATGGAGATTTGGTCAAAATGTAGGCAAACTCCCCAGTTCGTCTGAGTCTGTCTAACCTCCCCGTGTCTTTTCCTTCCTCTCCTTTTCCTTCAAGTCACTCTTCTTCCTCTTACTCGGCCCATCTTGTCTGCAGTGTTCTCCACTCTCCGTCTCTACCCCTTCCGATTGTGTCTTCCTGCTTGTTCCCTTGTTTTTTGTGATCCACACATGCAACTTTGCACGTTAATATCACACTTAATAGTTGTAGTGTTAATACAACTGGAGTCTCTTTTATAGACCTGTAATTTTCTGTCAATGGCAGAACATACTTTTTTTTAAGGCCGTTTTTATTATATTCATATTGAAGGTACTTAAAGTTTTGCTTTCTCTAAAAACACATGAGAGTTTAAAAGGTTTTGCTCAGGTTTCCCTGCACCTGTATGTCTATTTGTCTTTTTTTTTTTTTCCTAAATTTCTCATTTCTCTTAACAGTGATTTAGGAGTACATGTCGATGGCTTTATCTCCAACGTGGCCCATAGCTTTGTTATTGGAGCTACAAAGGTGTGTGTGCCTATATACTTTGTTTTTCCCACCATTACTGCATTTTACATTTTATAAAGCGTCACGGCTGTATGAATACATAAAGGTGCAATTATAAAGTTTTATCACACACCTCTCTTGAATAGTTGCTACTAATTATTCAATTATATTATGTAATAGTTAAAACCGTTTGAAAACGTTCTGCATACAGTTGAGGTCAAAAGTTTACATACACCTTGCAGAATCTGCAAAATGAGGGATCATACAAAATGCATGTTATTTTTTATTTTGCACTGACCTGAATAAGATATTTCACATAAAAGACGTTTACATATAGTCCACAAGAGGGTCTCAAATGCAACTAGAAGAATCAAACTCTCACTAATGCTCCAGAAGGAAACGATGCATTAAAAGCAAGGGGTGTAAACTTTTGAACAGAATGAAGATGTGTGCATTTTTCTTGTTCTGCCTAAATATCATATTTTTTTATTTAGTACCGCCTAGGGGTGGGCGATATGACCTAAAATTAATATCACGGTATTTTTCATCTTTTGAACGGTGATGGTATCATATCACGGTATTACTTTTTTTGGTACATTTTGGGAGGAGTAGACTGTCCTGTCCCTTTAGTATGTGAATAAAGTTAATATTTTTATAATATAATAAGTAAATGGTAGGTATCCTTATCAAAAAGAGACATGGAAGAGTATTATGCATTCTCAACATATTTATTTTGCAAAAAACCTAAAGATCTTACTTAACTATGTACAACAAAACAAAAATTATTTTTTATTGAAATTTAATTTCTGCATTATTTGAAACCTTTAAATAACTGGGGGAATCAACCCATAGCAACAGTTTAAAAGTAGACCAAATCTGTGGGGAAAAACGCGGACTTGGCAACCCTGCATCCAACACGAGCTGCTGGAGTTAATGTCATTGCACACATGAGTACGAAATTTTCGTCTGAGATTTTTGCACGTTAAAAGAAAAAAAAAAATACAGGTTATGTTAATCGAGTTTACACACTGCCTTTGAAACTTTCGTCCGTCATAAAAAAATTCGGATCGTGTTTGATTTTCTGCATTTTCGCATCCATAATAAGCATTTTGATAAGGATGGCAAATATGAGGGAAAAAAAAAAAAAAACGCATACAAAAATCGGACTCAGTGTACAATGACCTTTAGATTTGAATGATCACGGGTCGAAATTAAAGAGAGTTGACAAAAATAGACTGGAGGATTTGCTGCAATCTTGTGCTCACTGACAAATATCTATTATAAGATGTGCTGCTCCCTTTACACAGAGTGTGCGTTATCGCAAAATCGAAAGTAAAAGTAAACAGTGCGAGCACTCATTTAAAAGCGATTTCTATACCCTACAATATTGAAAGTGCGAAAATTATATACAATATTAGTTCGCCTCGCGCCCGCTCAGTTTGTGATCCGCTGTGTAAATCCTTCGCCCCTGGTATAGGCTACAGACCTTTCTTCATGATGTTTCACCAGTCGTTTAATGGCCACTCCCCTTTTACCTACCACCTGCAAAGCTGATACAAATATGTTTTACTTTATTTACAACAAGATATATAGTATAAGGACAGGTATTCAGACCACAACTGAACGTTTGAAGAAAATTTAATGCCTTATTATTTAGAATTAGCTATTATTGATGTAAATGCAGCCCTTCGAGGCACATAATTGATTTATTACGGTATTAGAAAATCCATGTCGTGGCGCAATGTCACACCTGTGCTGACTATGACACCGGTGTACCGCCCACCCTTCAGAATCTACAGAAGATACTTGCATTTTTCCCAGAAGACAAAATAAGTTAAATTTACCCTGATCTTCATATTCAAAAACTTTCCACCTCTGGCTCTTAAAGGGGTAGTTCACCCAAAAATGAAAATTTGATGTTTATCTGCTTACCCCCAGGGCATCCAAGATGTAGGTGACTTTGTTTCCTCAGCAGAACACAAACGAAGATTTTTAACAAAAACCAGTGCAGTCTGCCAGCCAAATAATAGAGGTGGATGGGCACCAAACCTATAAAAGTAAACAAAAACATGCACAGACAAATCCAAATTACACCCTGCGGCTCGTGACGATACATTGATGTCCTAAGACATGAAACGATCGTTTTTTTGTGAGAAACTGAACAGTATTTATATCAATTTTTACCTTTGATGCACAGCCACGTCCATCTGTCCTGAGCACGAGCTTTGCATCCGGCTCGTGACTTGTGCACGCGCTCTGATGTAGAATACGCAAACGCTGTAAGGGGAAATCAGTTAAAAGTCCCGGATGAGTTTGCGCAAGCAAATGTAATCTTTTAGCTTTAAATCGGTTTGAACAATCAGGATAAGCGCAAGTAATTACCATTTTGAATAGCCGCTATACCCACAATCTCTGTGTGTTAAGTTACGTTAATCTTCTGCGCATGTGCAAAGAGGACTGTTGATGAGGTTAGCGCACTTTTATGTTTAGTGCTGTTCGCCCCTGGAGCGGGAGCGGGTGTGTTAGAACTCGTTGAGGAAGTAAAAAGTGTTTTTGCTCAAAACTGTTGTGGTTATTGAATTAACATTGGTAGCAGAGGATGGCTGCTGCTGGGAATTACAAAAATCCCCCACCGTTTGACGAGAAGACTGCGTACGAAAGTTGGAAAAATGAGGTTGAAATCTGGAGACGTGTCACTGACCTGGACAAAAAGAAACAAGCCTTGGCGGTTACCTTGTCGCTAACGGGCAGAGCAAGGGACAGTGCACTTGAAATTTCCGCTGAGGATTTGAATGCTGTAGATGGAATGGAAACACTTATAACAAAACTCGACTCTGTGTTTTTAAAAGAAGAAAAAGATCGACAGTACGAGGCGTACACGGAGTTTGACCGGATCGCTAGAGAAAGCGGCGTTTCAATGGTGGAATACATCGTCGAGTTTGAACGCCGATACAACAGGCTACGTAAGTTCAAAATGGAGCTCCCAGATGCGGTACTAGCATTTAAACTACTCGATACCGCAGGACTTACTGTTAAAGATAAACAGTTAGCGCTTACAGCTTGCCCCATTGTCTCTTTCGCTGATATGAAATCAGCCTTGAAAAGAATTTTTGGAGATAATGTTACTTCGCCACAAGAGGGCGCCAGTGCACTGCAGAGCGCAGATAGTGAAACGGCCTACTACACAAGATACTCAGGCAAACGGGGAAACAAGCCAAACATCACACAACAACCCCAAACCGTGGCTCAAGGCACAAATCCCCTTGATAAATATGGAAGAAGAACCAAATGTGCAATTTGTCAAAGCACATATCACTGGGCAAAGGACTGTCCAAACAAAAAGGAACATGTGAGACTGACAAAAGATGAAGGACTAAAAGATGACGTTGAAGAATGTAACATAACTTTGTTTTCAAATGAATCTTTGTCTAACACAGAAATCTTCATGGTGGAGGCTTTAGGATCAGCGGTGATTGACACAGCCTGTACAAGAACTGTGTGTGGAGAAAAATGGCTTGAGGATTACACAAGTGGGCTGCCACAGAGTGAGTTACTGAAAATAGATGACAAAAAAAGTGCAAGACCTTTCAGATTTGGTGATGGCAAAGTTGTTCACTCCACAAGGAAAGTTACCATTCCAGCTAAGATAGGACATACCAGATGCAAAATAGAAACAGAAGTTGTTCCTGCAGACATACCGATGCTCCTAAGCAAGACTTCTTTGAAAAGAGCAAGTGCAGTTCTGGATATTGCACATGACAAAGCGACAATGTTTAAACAGCCTGTTAAACTCGAACTAACATCTTCAGGACATTATTGTGTGAACTTGAGAGATGACAGTCATCTAGGTGAAAAGGAGACCAGTGAAAGTGAAACACATGAGAATGAAATACTTGCTGTGACGGAAAACATGACTACCAAAGAAAAGGAGAGAGTCCTGTTGAAACTACACAGACAATTCGGGCATGCTTCAGCTGATAGACTAAAAAAATTACTGGCCGGCTCAGGTAATCACGACAATGAAAGCAACACAATCCTCAAGAACATTGTAGCAAACTGTGATACATGCAGCAGATACAGCAAGCCAAAACATAAGCCTGTAGTGGGTTTACCTATGGCATCAGCCTATAATGAGACTGTGGCTGTGGACTTACATGAGCTGGAGCCGGGAGTATGGTATTTACATGCTATTGATCACTTCACACGCTTCAGTGCAGGGAGCATTGTCACCACAAAGAACGCAAAAGAGATAGTGAAGAACTTTATTCACTGCTGGATAAGTGTTCATGGTCCTCCATGCAGACTGTTTAGTGATAATGGAGGTGAGTTCAATAATGACGAGATTAAGGACATGGCCGAAAAATTTAACATTGAAGTTAAAACAACTGCAGCGTTCAGCCCATGGAGCAATGGCCTTTTAGAAAGGCATAATCAGACACTCACTGAAATTTTGCTGAAGGTAAAGAGGGACAACAACTGTGACTGGAAGACAGCCCTAGATTGGGCATTAATGGCAAAGAACTCCCTGCACAATGTACATGGTTATAGTCCCTACCAGTTGGTGTTTGGGCAGAACCCAAATCTGCCCTCTGTCCTCACTGATAAACCCCCAGCTCTGGAAACAAGTATGAGTACCTGGATAGCTAAGCAAATCACAACACTACATGCAATGAGAAAAGCATTCACAGAAGCCGAATGCTCAGAGAGAATAAGAAGAGCCCTTCGCAAGCAACTGAGGCCCGTTCATGACAAATATGAAACGGGGGACAAAGTGTATTATAAGCGAGTTGACTGCAATGAGTGGAAAGGTCCAGGTGTGGTCATAGGCCAGGATGGTGTGGTTGTATTTGTCAGGCATGGCGGAACCTATGTACGGGTCCATCAGTCTAGACTAAGAAAGGTGGAAGACCCACAAACAAAACTGGAGGAGACAGAAAGGGAACAAATGAAAACAGGTGAAAATTCTACAGTAACACCAGCAGCAGATCTTAGTGACACTGAAAGCGAAAATGAAGAAGTGACACCAACCAATGATCAGCTTCTCAATGCTGAAGATGACAGTGAACCTCTTACATCAGTGCTGCCAGGAGGGGATAATCTTGATCCATCCCAGATGACAGAAACCCACTCATCCATGAGTTGTGAAGGCCTAAGACTGAAAATCGGCCAAATGGTTAAATACACAGACAATCAAAGTGGACAAACCCATTCTGGGAAAATCCTCAGCCGAGCAGGAAAGGCTACTGGAAAACACAAGAACTGGTACAATTTGCAGTACAGTGAGCCTGCAGAAATTGCTGGCACAACTGGATCAGTCGATCTAGGACAAATGGACAATGTTCAAGCGATTCCATCCAAACATGCTGAATTGAGCTCTGACTACAGTGAGGATGATATAATGATAGTACATGATGATCTCTTCTTGTCTGCTAAAAATACTGAACTCAGCACCTGGAAGAAAAATAACGTCTTTGAGGAAGTGAAAGATGAAGGGCAGAAATGTATCTCCACGAGATGGGTGTGCACACTTAAAGAGACAACTGATGGAGTTGTACCCAAGGCTAGACTTGTTGCAAGAGGCTTTGAAGAAACAAATGCTGAAGATCTTCCCAAAGACTCCCCTACATGTAGTTCAGAGGCCCTAAAAATGATCATGGCAGTCATATGTCAGAATAAATGGCAGCTAAACTCCATGGACATTAAAGCAGCCTTTTTACAAGGTAAAGAGTTAACCAGAGACATTTACATTCGGCCACCACAGGAAGCGCAGAGCAAAGAAACTATATGGAAGTTAAAAAAATGTGTTTATGGACTAACAGATGCTTCCTTATTCTGGTATAACAGGGTGAAAGACACCTTGCAGACACCTTGCAGCAACAGGATCCAGCAGTATTTTACTGGCTGGATGATTCCAGCAAAGTGATGGGGATTCTTGCATCTCATGTGGATGACTTTATTTGGGGTGGTACACATGCATTTTCCACAACTATCATTCCTCAATTGAAAGTTGCCTTTCAAGTCGGACGGGAAGAGCATGACAGTTTCAGCTATATTGGAATGGAGGTACATTCTCTAGAGGATGAAATACAAGTACAACAAGGAAGGTACATAAAAAATCTGCAACCTATTCCAGTGGACTCCATCAGAGCAACACAGCGTGAAGCTTCGTTGACAGAAGCTGAGATGGGTAGGCTAAAATCAAAGATTGGACAAATACTGTGGGTCGCCAGGCAAAGCAGACCTGACATAATGTGTGACATATCCATCTTGGCATCTAATACAAAGCATGCTACTGTTCAGACCCTGCATTGTACAAATAAACTAATCAGAAAACTGAAATCAGAAGAGGTCACCTTGAGGTTCCAGTACCTAGGGAAAGACAGTTCTGTTAAATTAGTGGTGTACAGTGATTCCTCAATGGGAAACCTTCCGGATGGCGGTACACAGGGTGGACATTTCATCATGCTTATGGGAGAAAATGGAAAATTCTCTCCTATATCCTGGCAGTCAAAACGCATCAGGAGAGTTGTAAGGAGTACATTAGCAGGAGAGACCTTAGCACTTGCAGACGGGATTGACAGTGCAGTTTTTCTCACAACGCTCTACTCTGAGATTACAACTGGTGACTGCTCATGCAACAACTTACCCATTGTGTGCGTAACAGACAATCATTCCCTTCTTGATGCTCTCAAATCGACAAAATCGGTCACCGAAAAGAGACTGCGTCTAGAAATCAGCAGTGTGAAGGAACTTGTACACTCTGGAACTATTCAGCAGATCTTGTGGTCAACCACCAAAGAGCAGCTAGCTAACTGCTTAACAAAAAAAGGAGCATCTGCACTTGGACTTCTGAAAGCCCTCAGCACAGGCGTTTGCTACCTTAAAGACTGAATGGATTTACTTATGTTTTGTCAATGTTTAGTCATTCAAACTAAATATAAAAAAAAAAAAAAAAAAGAGTGGAGATTAAGTTACGTTAATCTTCTGCGCATGTGCAAAGAGGACTGTTGATGAGGTTAGCGCACTTTTATGTTTAGTGCTGTTCGCCCCTGGAGCGGGAGCGGGTGTGTTAGAACTCGTTGAGTAAGTAAAAAGTGTTTTTGCTCAAAACTGTTGTGGTTATTGAATTAACACTGTGCACTGTGTAAACAATGAGTGTCGTATACACGCGACAGATAGCTTCCGGTGTTTGCGTATTCTACGTCAGAGCGCGTTTACATGTTTCTCACAAAAGCCGATCATTTTGTGTCTTAGGACATCAGTGTATCGTCACGAGCCGCAGGGTGTAATTTGGATTTGTCTGTGTATGTTTTTCTTTCCTCTAAAGATTTGGTAACCATTGACTGCCATTATTTGGCTGACAGACTGCACCAGTTTTAGTTAAAAATCTTCGTTTGTGTTCTGCTACATCTTGGATGCCCTGGGGGTAAGCAAATAAACATCAAATTATCATTTTTGGGTGAACTATCCCTTTAATGCATTGTTTGCAGTGTTTCCTTCTGGAGCATCAGTAAACGGTTGAACCTTCTGTAATAGTTGCATATGAGTCCCTTAGTTGTCCTCAGTGTGAAGAGATAGATCGCAAAATCATACATTTATTGTTGGAAATAGTGTTGGGCGATATGCTCAATTTTCATATCGCCCTATCGTCAGCCTGAGAGATCGCCGATACACGATACTATCGTGCTAATTTAATTAATTATCTATGTACTAAATTCCTTATTCGTTTTGTAAAGGTAGACTTTCTTTTGGCATATGATTAAGTTGTGCGTGTACAGAGCGCTGACTGTAATTCTGCCGGAGTTGTTCAAGTTACTTTCGGTTTCATTCTCTACTATCGTCAGTGAGTGAGTTGTAAATGTGCGTGCCAGAATGTAAATGAATGAATCTTTCTTTACCCGTCATATTGCGATAATGTTACCGCTGTATGTCTGACCGTTATCATGAGGGTGATGTTGTAGTTCAGTTCATGTTGGATGCGGAGAAGTGACGCGCGTGTAATTCACGTGTGTATGTTTAGCGCCATCTGATCGCATCTTAATTCTAATTAACGCCTATAGACGTTACTGAGATGAATGTTTATGTTTACTATATACAGACTGATTATGATACATCGTAATTAATTCAGCCTGAACCAGGTTTTACTACCTCTGTTATCCTAATGACTGCAATGCTAATACAATATAACACTCCCTTTAGAATCAGTTAATCTACCACCGTACTGTATGATGAAAATCTCCCATTTTCACTGCACGAGGTGCGTTAAGGCGCTGTGGCCTCTCTATGCGTGTGTTTATACCGCGGCAAGTTTCTGAAGCATCCTAGAACAGACTCTCTGTGCTGCATTGCTAAAGTTAAGTTCTTTGTTGACGGATAATAATAATAATCGTCTAACTATCGTCAAAGGCATCAGCAACAGGCGATATCTCTGACTATCGTCGATACACGATACTATCGTCTATCGGCACAACCCTAGTTGGAAAGGGTTCAAATACACACAAAATGCTGAAAAAACAAAGAATTTGTGGAACCTAATGGTTTTTTCTAAAGAACAGTGGACAGTTTTAACTGTTAAGGACAAACAAGAGACTCATGAACAACTACCACTTAAAAAACAGCTGTGGATCATTCAGGTAACAACACAGTATTAAGAATCAAGTGTATGTAAAGTTTTGAACCAGGTTGTTTTTATAAATTCAACTACTATTTTCACTTGACTATATGTAAATGTATTATGTGAAATGTCTGAAAAAAATAACATGCATTTTGATCCCTCTTATTTTGGTCAAATAAGTAACATTTGCAGATCCTAGAAGGTGTATGTAAACGTCTGACCTCAACTGTAGCTATACTAGTTTTATTTCTCTCTCTATATAGGGCCGTTTCCTCTACTGCATAATATAATAAGTCAAGCAACATGTAAATTTATTTGGTTAGTAGCTTCATGATACCCTGAAGCAAAACTAGTGACTTTCCAGCTGAATGTACATTATCCTGTAATTTTGTGATGTGATTTTGATTCCCTTCAGGAAGCACCTGTGACCGGAAGGAAAGCTGATGTCATCAAAGCAGCACACCTGTGTGCGGAAGCAGCTTTGCGTCTTGTCAAACCAGGCAACCAGGTTAGTACATGCTTCACAATTAAATAGTTAAGGTTGGCGCTTGTTAACATCTATGAGAACATTAGCTGCCAGCTCCTCAACACAGTATTGCACATATATTTAAACCGTTTCACGCAAACAGTGTTTTGTCTTTTCTGTCTGCCCCATTCACCTCTGAAGAACACTCAAGTAACAGAGGCCTGGAATAAGATTGCTCAGTCATTCAAGTGCAATCCAATTGAGGGTGAGTTTTGGCTGTTATATCATTTGGGAAAGCCCAACTACAATTAAAACATTATCCATCTGGAGAGTATTGAGGAGTTTGAAGGTGTGGTTAGTCTGAGTAACTCATTACTCAACAAAACTGAAAAGTTGTATTTGTACAAAAACAGACCTGGCTTGATATCTGATGTTTGCTTTGAAGGGACAGTTCACCCGAAAGTGAAGTTCCGTCATGTCAAATTCTGTCCTTCCAAACCCTTTCTTTCAGTCATCTTTAAAAACAAAAAGTGTTTTTAATGAAACCTGAGAGATTTCTTTTTCCTACTTTAAAAGTCCTTGGAAGCAATGCTTTAAAAAAAAGAAATCATGAGAGTAATCCACATGAACTTTGTGATTTAATCCATGATCACTTGATGAAATATGACACTTGATGACACAATATGATGAACAGAACATATAAACATAGATCAACACGCATACATAGAGAACATAAAATATGATAAACCCGAAGCTCAAACGTTTAATTTTTGGGTTGAACTAACCCTTTAATCACACAAAACATGAAAGACATGAACAACCTAAAAGTACTTACAGGCGTCAGCAGGAATGTCTGACTGTGATCTGCCCATTTTTCATAGACACGTGTGCCATTATTCACGGTTTTCTCTTTTGTTCATGGATAGGTATGCTGTCCCATCAACTAAAGCAACATGTTATTGATGGAGAGAAGACCATTATCCAGAACCCTACAGATCAACAACGGTATAAAACAAACCTGGATATTGAATTTCTCCATTTTCTCAAAGTTTTTATGAAGTGTTTATAGACAATATGTAGTAGAAAACCCATGAAAGATTTACGTTATTTAAAAAGAGCCACATTTTGAACTATGGGGGTGCCATTATTTCGATGACATTAAATGGTTGCACTTCGTGGGCTACTGGTGCTACCTGTTGCTATTTTTACAACAACACAACTCTGATACTATATACAATATAAAAACGCTGATACAATGACCACAGCTACTAAAAGAACTTACAGGTGGCGATAGATATAAGCATAGGCTTAAACCAAATGCTGTACCATCGGAGTCTAAATGCCCCGGATATCGATTGTAATCTGCGCTGAGAAACTCCTTCATCATTAGCGTCTGGCAGGATGGCATCTAGCGTTTCTCGTCTATGCCATTTGTAATCTCTTTTAGTAGCTGTGGTCAACTTAAAGCCTCAAAGGCATCAGTGGAGAAAACAAAGACGCAGGTCTTTAGTAGTGTTGCAAAATATACCGCTACTAAAAATGTATGAATTGCGGCATCCGGTCATAAAAACTGAATTTACTGTATAATGCAGAATATCACGAAATTAATTTAAATATGAATCCTGCATGTTCTGCTCATCTCTATACGAATGAATGGGGCAGACATGAGTACATAAATACATAATCTAGAACTGTTCTGAGAGTCATTTCATAAGCATTATAACGTTACGTTTGAGAAAAAATAATATCATATACAAACAGAAATGTAAAGCAACCCGTCAAAATAAACGTTTGGTTTTTGGTCTTGACAGAAATATTACTCAATGTAATGATGGTGCTGTTACAACTAATAAAAATACTATTAAAACAATAATTAAGGAATATTTACCAGAATTTATTTAACAGTATTTCTGAAAAAAGTAAAAAACAAATAATAAAGTAAATTAATTCTTTATAAAATCTAATTAATCTTAATATAATAATTAGACATTCTTTTGGTTATTAATTTATTGAAACTATTCAAATGGAATCCAGGAAATAAATGGGAAAAAAGATTCATAGAATTTGAGAAAAATTATAAACCGAATTTGGGGAAAAAAAAAAAAAAATTATACCTTTTAAAATGTAATTTTTGTTATGCAATAATATCACATGCAATAAATTTCTGTTAAATTGTATAAGCTTCATGATTTCAATTAATTAGACATGGTTTTTGATTATTTTTTTTATGTTACCATTTAAATAGAGTTTAGAAAACAATTAAAATGGAAAAAATGGTTTTAATGATTTCATAGCGGCCCTATTTATTTAATTTCTGTCTTTGTTTTAGTGTATTTGTTCTTTAGTTTGTTACTTGCATCTATGTTCTTAATATTAATAACAAAGAGAACTTTTCCTGTTGTTCTGTGTTTGTATCATAGTATCAGTTCAGTAGTTGTATCGAGATGTTTTAGTCGGGTATCGTATCGAAGTAAAAATTTTAGTATCGTGACAACACTAGTCTTTAGTAAGTTTCATTCGTCCACAGGCATCTTCCCATTCTTTTCTCCTCTTCTTACCGCTAGGAAAACAGTGAAGACTTGCATCGATTCTCTTGTTGCCCTTCAACTGAAAATTACAACCAAAAACCGTACAATGTGGCATCATATCAGTATTTTGTTTACAGAGTTGCGGTACAAATTTCAACAAATGCAACCATGTGCATCATCAAAATAATGGCGCCCCCCATAGTCCAAAATATGTGTAAAAGAATGTGGACTTTTTAAATAACAAATCTTTCACGGATTTTCTACTACGTATTCCAATAAGGGACAACATTTATATCATATTAAGCCATACAAGTCTTAACACCAAGGGGTCCCTTTAAGATTTTGGTTTACAGGTTACATCACAGAAACATACTAAATGCCACTTAGAATATATTTAGTAGAGAGATCTGCATGAGCAAGCACATTAATCTCCACTGTTTGTCTCCAAACAGGAAGGACCACGAGAAGGCAGAGTTTGAAGTTCACGAAGTTTATGCCGTGGATGTGCTGATCAGCACGGGAGAAGGAAAGGTAGGTAATAATCACACATTTTCCAGCATTTTAAATCTGTTCATGCGTGTTTGTAACACATTTAACCTGTATGATCTTTCCCATAGGCAAGAGATGGCGGCCAGAGGACAACCATCTACAAACGGGACCCCAGTAAGCAGTATGGGCTGAAAATGAAGACCTCAAGAATGTTCTTCAGTGAGGTGGAGAGACGTTTTGACGCCATGCCCTTCACTCTTAGGTGGGCCGGAATATTCTCCAATTTGTTTGGTTTCTAATTAGCTGAATCAAGAGTGTATCTGCATTAGATATTCTGATCTTCTGTGAATAAAGCAGGTGTTTATGTAAATTTTGAAATTTTTCAAATTATATGGAACAATATTAAAGGATTAGTTCACTTTCAGAACAAAAATTTACAGATAATGTACTCGCCCTCTTGTCATCCAAGATTTTCATGTCTTTCTTAAGTCGTAAAGAAATTGTTTTTTGAAGAAAACATTTCAGGATTTCTCTCCATATAATGGATATGTATGACGCCCCCAAGTTTGAACGTTTAAAATGCAGTTTAAATGCAGCTTTAAAGGGCTCTAAATGATCACAGCCGAGGAAGAACTTCGAAGAAGGGTCTTATCTAGCGAAACGATAGGTTATTTTCTAAACAAATAGACAATTTTATATGCCTTTTAACCTCAAATGCTCGTCTCGTCTCTGCGATGCGCATGCGCTGTCTGTTTGATCTGGGTCAATACAGTTAGGGTATGTTGAAAAACTCCCATCTCGTTTTTTTCTTCAACATCAAAATCGCCCTACATCGCTGTTTTACCTTTTTTTGTAAAGGGAGTTTGAGCTTCTTTGTATGTTCATTTTGTAAACACTGGGTCAGTGCTTTTGCAGCGATGAGAAAATGAGATGGGAGTTTTTCGACATACCCTAACTGTATTGACCCGGATCACACAGCCTGCCAGTGTTGCCAGATTGGGCGGGTTTCCGCCCAATTGGGCTTCTTTTGATCGGCTTGGACCGGAGAATAAGGCATTGGGCGGGTAGACAAAATTTGGGCTGCTTTAAAAAAATTAAAAGCTGCCCAATCAGCTGTTTTTTTCTTCACTTTTATCATTAGTCATGTTATTTTAGTACGTTCGAGCTCAAAGTATTACAGTAATATAATGTGAAGTGCAGTCATCAACTCATTTTTGCTTAACGTAACCCTTACTGGTTTAGTTTAACAGAGACCTGTCAATCAATTTACGTCTTTTACGTTAGTGAGATGTGATGACTTGTGAGTGACGGGGTTTTACATTACATTTGCTTCTCATCACTTTATTGTGCACTTTTTGCACAGAAATTAGCATATTTTTTACTGTGGACATTGAAAATGATGCATGCGTTTTTCCAAGGGTTAAAGTCATCGGTCAGTTTCCACTTTGAAAAGATTTCTGAACATTTTACACATATTTTCGGACTGTTTTGATCCATATTCCTGTGAAATTGATTTATCTTTATTTTATTTTGTCATTATTCTTTTTTTAAAGAGATAAAAATGGTCCTTATCAACCTTGACATGGCAATAAAATTCTCATTATTTTGGCAGTTAAAATTTGGGCTGGTTTTTGTTGAAGTGGGCGGGTTTTGGTGAGCTTTTGGGCTGTAAATCGTCAACCTGATCTGGCAACACTGCAGCCTGCACATGCGTATCGCAGAGATGAGACAAGACGAGCATTTGAGGTTAAAAAGTATATAAATTGTCAATTTGTTTTGAAAATAACCAATAGTTTCACCAGATAAGATGCTTCTTCCTTAGGCGGTGATCATTTAGAGCCTGTTAAAGCTGCAATTAAACTGCATTTTGGACGTTCAAACTTCGGGAAGCCATACATATCCATTATATAGAGAGAAATCCTGAAATGTTTTCCTCAAAAAACACAATTTCTTTATGACTGAAGAAAGAAAGACATGAACATCTTGGATGACAAGGGGGTGAGTACATTATCTGTAAAGTTTTGTTATGAAAGTGAACTAATCCTTTAACATCTGAGTTTTGATGACCTGTGCTCTATATTTGTATTATCACCTGAGAATGCTAAGACAATGACTTTAAAATTTAGGGGATTATACAATGGTAATTTGGTAAACAAAGTAGTCTTGGTGTCCTGCAGGGCATTTGAGGATGAAGGAAAGGCTCGTTTGGGAGTGGTGGAGTGTGCCAAACACGAGCTCCTGCAGCCTTTTAGTGTGCTGAACGAGAAAGAAGGTTGGCCTCATTACCATTGCACTATTTATTTATTTTTTTCTGTGTTGACTGACTTCTTTACCTGGTTAATCTCTCTTTCCACCTCTTTCTGTCTGTCTGTAGGTGAATTTGTGGCTCAGTTTAAGTTCACAGTGCTGCTGATGGCCAACGGGCCCTTGAGAATCACCAGTGGACCATTTGAAGCAGAACTCTACAAGTCTGAACATGATGTTCAGGATCCTGAACTGAAGGTATCAGGGCTCTACTGTGTGACCATTTCAGTCGCATTTGCTATTGCGTGTAACTACAAAAAATTTTTAGGAGCACCATGTGCGACTGACCCGATCAGCATATTTGTGTTTGCGCTCAGGGGAGCTTCAAAGGTTTCTACGTGTTTTTGCAACGTTGAGTAATGTATCACAGACATATCTCACGAATCCTTTCATAAACAAAGAGTGTAAATAAAGAGTAAATAAAGAGTGCTTCGTTAATTATAACAGAACTTTGTGAGATCATGATGAACTAAGATGAGTGACTGCTTTTAATGATTATTGTGGGAGTTTATAAATGAGATATTGATTTAATACAATAGTTTAAACAAGCAGTTAATATTAAGTGACTTACATTGTCTGACTATAACACTATTGCCTGATTTTGCTCTATTTCGTCATCAAAAATAGTTTGAAACAAGTTACAGCTGAGCTGCTGCGCATCTCCATTTAAACACAGTGGTGTTTCGTTTATGAATGAACATGCATTTTTAAACGAATCTAGTGAGTCAATGATTCAATTCTCCATTAATAATGACAGTCACTTGCTTTATTCCTGAATGAATCAGCCGTTCGAACAAATCAAATGAATGAATGATTCAGTAATTAAATCATTGACTTTTTTTAGTTTCATTTTTAAAGTATCTTTTCAGTTATTAAAATCATTTAATATTTCTACCTTCAAAATGTTATATTTAAAACATTAATCTCAACATGAATTTATGAATTTGATTGCACTCATGCCACCTCTGAGCCTCATTAAACATGAAAATACACTTACAAACCACCTTTGTGTTCTTCTGTGCCACCTCTGTAGTACAAATTAATTTAGTTAATACTGATTTCATTCGATTGGTAACTTATTCTTATTATTATTCTTTTTGTTTAATTTAAGACATTTTAAAAAGCTTATAAAATAATTTTGAAAAAGTTTGACAAAAAAAAAAAAAGGTAAAAACAAAATTCCCCTGTAAATCACTTAACGGAGTCAAATATCACCTCGTAATGGGAAGGTTAATTTTCAATCAGATTTTTAGATTATTGATTAGAAATCCTGAAATTTTGACTGTGCTCCTAAATTTTTTAAGTTAGGAGAACAAGTGCTCCTAAAAAGAAAAGCAAGCGTATAGCCTTGGGTATGTCAGACCCATCTATTCCATTTAAAATTGCAATAGTTTATTCCTACCTTGATGTTTTGGTTTCTTCTGTCATTTTCAGTCTCTGATCCAGAGTTCTGCAAGTCGCAAAGCACAGAAGAAGAAGAAAAAGAAGGTGAGGTCTTTGACTTCCTCATCCAAACAAATTACGCTTTTCTTCTGTGAAATACAAAATATGTTCATCCTGGATGCTCTTGGATTAAAATGGCCAGTTCACCCGAAAATAAAAATTCTGATTATATTGCATAATCTAATACCATCATTTATGTTTGTTTTATTTTATTCTAGGCCTCCAAAACTGCAGAGACTGCTACAGGCCAACCAGCTGATAATGAAGTAGCGGCTAAATAGAGGCGACACAACTCCACCCTCTCACGAAACCCCCTAAGAGCAAAAACATCAACATTTTCACTCTCGCCCTACTGTTTTATCCTCTTTCTCATCAAACAATTTGATCAAGGGTCACTGTTAAAACCTGTGTTTAAACATTTCTGCCTCCCCCTGTTATGAAGAAGTATGTCATTAAGATTTGGACTCCAAGCGAGTGCAACAAATTTGTACTTTCATAATAAATCCGTTTACTCTTTTGAAGTACTTAATTTACATTTCAAGTGGAACGCAATGCCTTTTCAAAATGTAATTAAAGCTTGGCAATTCTTTTGTAGAGTTGCGTTTTTCACAACGTGTACTGTTGACTGTTTGAAATGCTTTATTTGGCTCATTTTGAAACTGCATTACATTAGATTAAGAGCTTTGGGAAAGAAACTAATTAGATTTGCAGCTATTTCTCAGGGTTCTGAAGATGAAACATCTCCTTTATCTGAGAAGTAGTTTTGTACAAGTAGGAAAACACATTCATGGAGAATTTCGTGACTTGCAGGGGCATTAGAATTGGAATTCAATGTTTAGAATTCCTAAGCACTCCATTGTTGTGAGGATATAACATTTCAAAAAGAGGAACATTAAGTCTTTTCTCTAACTGGCATCCCTTTCCACCAGTGTCACATCTGAAGATAATGTTTTAATCATATTTTCTTTTCTTTTTTTCACATTTTAATTTGTCAATCTTTTGTTGATGCAGGGAGATTTTAAGTTGTAATAAATTTTAAGTTGTAATAATTCAAGCTAATATTAGAACATCTGATTTGGTTAAAGGTCTGGTCCAAGATACGCTAAAGCTACTTCAGCCCACTGAAAATGCTATAACTTCCACTTGCCAAGGGCCTAACATATTATCACTTCATCTTCTACAAGCAATAGACTGTTTGGCTGAATATTCAGATCAAAACAAGGCTCGGACTGGATTGAGAAGCTTTCCGGGGTCATTTTACAATCCAGTCAGTGCAGTTATTTCAGGAGAGGTGATGGGAAGTGGCTGTAGAGCATTTATGGATCAGTCCTGTTATTTGGGATGATGCATCTTTTGAAATGTTGTTATTGTGACTCTTGTTCTGTTTCCAGATTGTAAAAGGTTTATGTGGGAGAGGAGGCCGGAGGTTTGGATTTGACACGATCTTGTTTTTGTAGTACGAACCATCATATGGGGACTATTTTACAACTAATGAAATAAAACATAACTTTGAATATATTTTCTTTAAGACTGTCATCATTAATTGTAAAAATGTAAACACAGTTGGTATAATTTCTGTGTTAGCTATGAATAAGTCATTTACAATTCCGAAGCAAATGTAAGCTTTGAGAATATAACAGGAACATTTTGAAGCTTTTCTATCGATGTACTATTTATAAACCAGATAATTATATGTCTACCGATTTATTTCAATCTCCAGTAGAGAGAAGTTGAATCTTTGAATGGTAAAGTGTGGTTTCTTTTTATATTTGGCAACAGATGGCGCTGCGCGGTCTAGACTCAGATGCTTGCTTCAAGACTTTGTTTACTAGAGAAACATTAAAAACGCGAAAAAACAGCCACTATCATCCACGACAATGCTTTAAAACGACCAATAAGTAAAATGTCTAAATTCGCAGCCACTTATTTTAGCTGTGACGTATCAGCTATACATTAATTTAGAAAGTCAGATTATTTGATCAAGTTAACAGTTTACCTCCATATGCTAGAGAGTTCCGATTTCTTTAAAAGATTCATAGGAGTCGGATCATTTTAATGATTCTGAACAACTCTCAAAATGAGAACGTGGCGGCTTACAACGCATTTGAAATATATCTAAAGCTTGGTTTTATTACAGTTTTGTCAACACTTAAAAACGGATGAAAAATATAGAAAATAAACACGTACACCACGAGTCAAAAGTTTTTGAACAGTAAGATTTTAAAATATTTTTTTAAAAGTCTCTACTTCTGCTCACCAATCCTTTATTTATTTGCTCCAGCAGAAACAGTACAATTTTGAAATATTTTTGCTATTTAAAATAACTGCTTTCTATTTGAACATATTTTAAAATGTAATTTATTTATGTGATTTCAAAGCTGAATTTTTAGCATTTTAGACTCCAATCACATGATCATTTAGAAATCATTCTAATATTGTGATTTGCTTCTCAAAAACTATTATTATTTTTGTGGTTATTATTGTTATTATTATGTTGAAAACCGCTGAGACTTTTGTTTTTAGGTTTCTTTGATTAATAGAAAGTTCAGAAGAACGGCATTTATCTGAAACAGAAGTCTTTTGTAACATTATATATAAAGAATATATGTCTTTATATTCATGTTTGATCAATTTAAAGCATCCTTGCTAAATAAATGTATTAATTTCTATTTTTTTTTTTTTACAAAAAAAAAAAAAAAACATAAATACTGACTACATGCTTTTGAATGGTATTGTGTATAATGTTACAAAAGCTTTTTATTTAACCCCTTAACTGTCACCCCCCATTTTTTAAAATAGGCATGAAAGTGCACTATCCAAATTTCAATTGTTGTAATTCATGAACACTTTGGAATACAGATCTAAGGTGGGTCTCTTTTTAAAGAAGACAATCAGCAGATTATTGCAGAAGTGGAATTAAAAAAAAAAAATAATAAAGTCTCAACAAATTATAGAAGTTTAAATTTACTGTAAATAAAATGCACTGTACAATTTTTATTTTATATAAAATAAATATTTTACATAACAGGTTTTATCCTAAATTTGATATCAAATTGAAGCCTCACATCTAAAAAAGTTATGTTCCAAATTTGAAGTTGATATTAAAAAAAATTGAGGTTCCTGTGAAAGTTTGTTTAGGCGTTATACCACAAACAGCCACCGGGTGCCATCCAAATGCCATATATATTTATAATGCTTTTTTCTGTCACAAAAGTCAAAATTTTTCTGGAAATTTTCATTCTATCACAAAGTAACCACCAAATATGAAATCCTGAGACTCAGATGAGACTCCAATGATATGTTTTTTGTGAAGATTGTAAAAAGTTGTGATTCTAAAAGACACCGCTAAGGGGGAGGAGACCGCCAAACGATTTTAAAGTACCATTTCCATGGTAAGGCAATGTCCGATTTGGTTTTCACAGGATGATTCTTGAGCTTCTAAGCTTTCAAATGATAAATAATTTATGATGGTCACTAAAACATTTGATAGTAAAAAAATCTACTGTTTTAAATATTGAAAATATTAATAATAATAAAAATGTTTCTTAAACAGCAAATCATTATTAGAATGATTTCTGAAGGATCATGTGACACTGAAGACTGGAGTAATGATGCTGAAAATGTAGCTTTGATCACAGAAATAAATTACATTTTAAAATATATTCAAATAGAAAGCAGTTATTTTAAATAGTAAAAATATTTCACAATATTACAGCTTTTACTGTCAAATAAATCAAATAAATGCCGGCTTGGTTAGCAGAAGACGCATCTGAAAAAATCTTACTTTACAGCAAGTAGTATAAAAACACGCTGGGAATCGTTTAAAAAAGAACCGTTCGAAAGAATCGACTCGGAAGTGAATCAGATCATCACTTGATAATGTAATATTTACCCCAGTAATGAGGTTGTAAACGTCAAAATAGGTTGACTTCCTATGCTTAACCGTTTTGAGTATAATTTACTATATTTGGTAATAATTATTTGCATTATTTTTGGTACCATTATTTTACATTTGATTTTAATTCATTATTATTATTATTTTTATATGATTTATTTATTACATTTTCTCAACACAATTTACTTCAAATTAAAATAATAATAATAATCATAATAATAATAATACAAAAACAGGCAAAAAACAAACAAACAAACAAAAAATAAAATAATAATGACAGTGATAAAATCACATACATACCCTCACTCAAATGACAGGTTAAGAACAATGTCCAATATTATACAGAAAAACTATATGTAACAATACGAACATAAACTTAAACAAAGTAGACATTGATTAGTCCAGTAAGTAGAGGGGGGTAGTCAGAATAACAAATTAGAAGAAAAGAAGACATGAAAATACATAAATAAAAGGAGAGGAGTGGGAGATATTTTTACTTGCAGCAAATACTGTGCCTATATAGTGCCTACCTAAGTGCATACTAATAATGTGGTGCAGAATGATTAATCATAATTCATTATTTTTTTCCTTAATTCAACCCGCATGTAGTTTTGCATATATTAAAAAGATGTCCTGCCCACTTTGGTCATTATTATTTCACGCTCACGGCCTTGCAACCAATGCATTTCTATGGATCCAGCTCCCGCTAGATAGAAGAAAGCTTGCATGAACAATCACTTTTTGTTTAGGGGGGGGGGGTGTAATGTGAACAAACCAATAGCTTGTGGTCAAGGCCCGTTACAATCCAATCCCCGTTCCATAAGGGGCCCGGTGGGTGTGACCGGAGGGCGACGGAGAGGCGGGCTCAAGAGAGTGCGTTGCTGAGTTCGGTTGAGGAGTTGAGAGAAGCAGGGCTGCGGACGGTGGCATCAGTGTAAAGGGGCGAAACGAGGGAATATTTGGCCGACTTTCAAAAGAACTGGATTATAAAAACCGGAGGCGCTGGATAGCGACTCATTCATCTCTTCGTGCACGTAGCTCTCATCGCTGACAGCCCGTGGTAAGTTCATGCGTCTGTTCATTTTGGCCCGTTTTTATTCCCGTTGCAGTATAACGGATTATTTTTCGCATTACGTTACTTTTCAAGCAGCGGGGAGAGCTCGCGTTAAGCTCGGCGCGCTAGCCCACGTTAGCGAGTTTGTTATTGCGGTTCCTTTTAGGCAGATCAATACATTTTCAAATTGTACAATCCTTTGCTTCTTTGCACCATGTGTCGGCTAATGCACTTCTAAAACGTTTGTCCGCCTCACCAGAGGCCATATAGCTAACGAGAGATGGTGATGAGGATGAAAAGACAATGTTAACGTTAACTGTTAACGTTACGTTACCTCAGTTTAACGGTCACCTCGTCGCTTTAACGTTATTTGTGTACGCAACGTTACTAATGTGCCATACTTATTGGTAATTCCTAATTATTTGTGAGACTGTGACCATTAGAAATGTATTTTTAGCAGGTTTATCATTGAATGAATTTTTGAAGGACTGTCCGGCCCTGAAGTCCCGCTTCAGTTTACCGGGGATTCATCACGCGTATAATGGCTCTCATCTTTGAAATAACAGATGTGACCCTTTTTTGCCTTATTTTAGCCTTTGTTGAAATTACAGTAACTCTTAGTCGAGTTGAAGGCTGGAGTAGACCGAGAACGTCTGGTTCTTGCTTATTGGGTTGTAGTTTTTTTTGTTTATGCGACTGTGAAGGGCCACTGAAGGTGATCCATATTAAACTTACATTAACTAGCAGGTGTAAACTAATTCAGATAATGTTTTACATGCAGCTGTTTCAAGAGAATATGAACTTTGTTCAGCTGTATGTTCCAAAAGTGCAGTATTTGATGCATATTCATCAACTAACTGTGAACTAGTGAGGTGTGAGAGAAAATCCACACAGTAGTTTTAAATTATGAATGTATACAAGAAACAACCACAGCTGTTTTATTATTATGATAAGGACTGGTTTAAAATATTAACCATATGTGACTTAGGATCACTAAACCAGTCTTCAGGGTTATTACCCATCATTATCTTTCATAATCTAAAAGTTGAATAAATAAGCTTTACATTGAGGTATGGTTGGTTAGGATAGGATAATATTTGGCCGAGATACAACTACTTGAAAATCTAGATAGAAACTGGGCGCAAAATATATATATATTGTGAAAATCGCCTTTAAAGTTATCCAAATGAAGTACTTAGCAATCTAATTACTAATCAAAAATTAGGTTTACTCTGCTTCCTGAATAAAAAATTCCTGATAATTTACTCACCCCCATGTCATCCAAGATGTTCATGTCTTTCCTTCTTCAATAAGAGAGAATTTAAGTTATTTGAGAAAAACATTCCAGGATTTTTCTCCATATAGTGGACTTCAATGGTGCTCAATGGAATGAAGGTTAAAAATGCAGCTTCAAAGGGCTCTAAATGATCCCAGCTGGGGAATAAGGGTCTTATCGAACGAAACAATTGCAAATTTTCTTAAACTAATATTTATACACTTTTTAATCACTAATGCTTGTCTTGTCTAGCTTTGTGATGCACATGCGTACTCTGTGCACTCTGGTTCAAATGGTTAGGGTATGTTGAAAAACTTCCATCTCATTTAATCCTTAAACTTCAAAATCATCCAAAACACTGTTCACTTTGTAAACACTTGGTCGGTACTTCTGCAGCGAACCAAAGTAATGAACCAGAGTGCACAGAGTATGCATGCACACCACAGAGCTAGACAAGACGAGCAGTTGAGATTAAAATGTATATAAATTATTTTTAAGAAAATAACCAATTGTTTTGCTAGATAAGACCCTTATTCCTCAGCTGGGATCGTGTAGAGTCCTTTGAATCTGCACTGAAACTGCATTTTTAACCTTCAATCTGTTGAGGCACCAATGAAGTCCACTATATGGAGAAAAATCCTGGAATGTTTTCCTCAAAAAAACAAAAAATAAAGACATAATTTCTTTGCGACTGAAGAAAGAAAGACATCTTAAATGACATAGGGGTAAGTAAATTATCAGAAAATTTGTATCCTTTTTTTTTTAAGTTTTGATATATTTACAATAAGAAATTATACAAAATATGTTAATGGAACATGTTCTTAATATCCTAATGATCTTTGGCATAAAAGAAAAAATGATAATTTTGACCTATGCAATGTATTGTTGGCCATTTCTACAAATATACTCGTGCAATTTAAGACTGGTTTTGTGGTCCAGGGTCACATATAATAGTGTAGTAGCTGCAAATTGTACATTCTCATCTAAAACCAATTAAATATTTGACCCTTCATCCTCCTATGCCGTGGCTGTGCGTCATATCGCATAAAATCTAAGTGAATCACTGCTTTTCCATCTCTAACTCCCTCTAACTCTTTTTCCAGGTGGCCTATTTTTAGTTCCTCATGCCGGAGATGGCGCAGCGGAGTGGGCAAGAGGACCCCGAGCGGTACCTCTTTGTGGATCGGGCTGTGGTCTACAACCCAGCTTCCCAGGCAGACTGGACGGCCAAGAAGCTGGTGTGGGTTCCTTCAGAACGCCATGGGTTCGAGGCAGCCAGCATCCGCGAGGAACGTGGAGAGGAGGTGCTCGTCGAGTTGGCTGAAAATGGCAAGAAGGCCATGGTGAACAAAGATGACATCCAAAAGATGAACCCGCCCAAGTTCAGCAAAGTGGAGGATATGGCAGAACTCACCTGCCTCAATGAAGCGTCTGTTTTACACAACCTGAAGGATCGCTACTACTCTGGGCTCATATACGTAAGTGTGTGGAGAACGTGTTTGCTTTTTCATTTGCTTTTAAATTGGTATTTGATAATCAAATTTGTGGTTGATTATTGTCATTGTCGATTAGCTGTTTCCTATTAGGGAGCTTCATAAGAGTTCATCTTACGACCTTGACCCATTTAGCATGTACTCAGACAGAGAAACTGGGTGACTTTTATTATTCAAGAGAGAGAAAGCAAGCTGTTTGGAGGTGTAGCCCCATCATTTCCTTCATTCTCCAAGTGTGGAGGAGCTGCTATGAGGTCATTATGAAATCTCAGTGAGAGCAGACGGTTGTCTTCACACTGTCCATCTCGAAATCTCTCTCCGCAGAGCCGCTTCTGTTGATATTCCCACCCAGTTACCGGTTTTAAAAACACTGGATGGAATTTATCCAGTTTAACTTTTCGTTTCCCATCATTGAAAGCTTTTCCAGGTTGTCGGTAACAGAGATCATCTCGATTGGCGCCACTTCAGATGTTATGAAAGCAGGCACTGTTGTCATTTTACACAATGATGAGAGAGTGCAGACCACTCTCCCATACCCACTTAGCTTTGTGGAACACAGTCAGGCTGGATTCTAAGGCTAGTTCCCTGCTTTTTGTTATTTAAGCCTTTTCTATGTGGTTGGTGTGCTCCCTCCTTATAGGCTGCAGTAATTAGCCATAGAGGCCCATGCTTGGCCTAGTAAAGCCTGAAGTTTTATAACAGGACCATTGTGTTTGGCATTGAGCTACAGCTGGGCTGTAATATCTGCGAGATGTCAAGATGTCAGACTGACTGTTGATAACACCTGCATTCCCCAAATTTCTCAGCTTCCTTATTACTGTCGGCTAATGTTTATGTTTGAAGAAATGCAGCCAGCAAAATGGAAGCGTAATTGTTATGTATTTACTTAAAGGTTGTATATTCTTTCCTGTGTGCATGGCTGGTGACCAGACCTCAGGCTGGTGTGTGGTATGTGCTCTTATATCGGCTGTGTGGGCAGAGCCGTGGAGTTGCTGCGTTCCTCTCTGGCTTCCCACGCCCCTCTGTTCTTGAATAGCATGATGGGCGATGACTTTGTAGACTTTCTGTGTAGTCGGCATGAAATGTATAGTTGCGTACCTTAAAGGATTAGTTGACTTCCAGAACAAAAATTTACAGATAATAATAATACTCCGCCACCTTGTCATCCAAGATGTTCATTTTGAGGAAAACCTTTCTGGATTTTTTTCCCATATAGTGCCGTGAGTTTGAACTTCCAAAATGCAGTTTAAATGCAGCTTCAAATGGTGAAACGATCTGCCATTTTCAAAAAAATAAATAAATAAATAAATACAATTTCTATGCTTTTTAACCTCAAACGCTCACCTAGTCTAGCTATTCCGGTTCAGTACAGCTCGGGTATGTTGAAAACTCCCTTATTTCCTCCACCAACTTCAAAATCATTCTACATTACTGCAGAAGTACCGACGATGTAGGATGATTTTGAAGTTGGAAGAGGAAAATGAGATGGGAGTTTTTCGACATACCCTAACTGTCTTGAACTGGAGTGTACAGAGTACACATGCACATAGCAGAGCTAGACAAGATGAGCATTTGTGGTTGAAAAGTTAATTTATTTAATAAAATGACAGATCGTTTCACTAGATAAGACCCTTATTTCTTGGCTGGGGTCGTTTAGAGCCATTTGAAGCTACACTGCAACTAGATTTTGGAAGTTTAAACTCACAGGCACCATAGCCCACTATATAGAGAACATTTCTGAAATGTTTTCCTCAAAAAACACAATTTCTCTACGACTGAAGAAAGAAAGACAGGAACATCTTGGATGACAAAGGGGTGAGTAAATTATCTGTTAATTTTTGTATTGGAAGTGAACATCCTTTAACATGCCTGTAAAAACCCAAATTAGCATAACTAAAATAAAATTATAGGGATATTCAAAACAACTAGTGTGTTTGCATAGGGTAGGCTGAACAACTAGTTGGTCTTTAAGGAGAAGTTCACTTCCAAAATGAAAGTTTTCTGATAATTTACTCACCCCCTTGTCATCCAAGATGTTCATGTCTTTCTTTCTTCAGTCACAAAGATATTATGGTTTAAAAAACATTTCAGGACTTTTCTCTATATAGTGGTCTTCAGTTGGAGCCAATAGGTTGAAGATCTAAACTGCAGTTTCAGTGCAGCTTCAAAAGGCTTTACACAATCCCAGTTGAGAAATAAGGGCCTTATCTAGCGAAATGATTGGTCATTTTTTAAGAAAAATACAAATTTATATAATT
Organism: Garra rufa; assembly: GCF_049309525.1. Classification (NCBI taxonomy): domain Eukaryota; kingdom Metazoa; phylum Chordata; class Actinopteri; order Cypriniformes; family Cyprinidae; genus Garra; species Garra rufa. The sequence continues at coordinate 8,701,000 of NC_133372.1, forward strand.
TTTAACCACAAAAGCTCATCTTGCACTTGCTTGACCTCAGTGTTTACAAGGTGAATGTGCAAAGAAAGTAAATGGCCTTTACAAAAAAGAACATTTTCATTCTGGAAGTAAACTTCTCCTTTAAAAACAGATCAGATTTAAAATCAGATTAGGTTGGTTTGATCAAGTGCATTTCTTAGAAATATATGGCATTTTTATGGTGATGGATGCTTCACAAGTAAACTAAAATATAAATATGATAAATAACCATAACCTGACAAATTACTTGTTGGATAGTCTTTGAGGTTTCAACAGAGCGCTGACTCATAACTGGCGCAGTGCTTTATGGTTATTTGGCATAGCATGTTAAATTGTTTATGATTTGCAGTTGGGAGCTGTTTTCTCCCATATGTAGCCTGACAAACATTGCGAACGATGCTGGAGTGAAACAGCTTTCCAGCCACAAGTCTCCTGAGTCCTAAGTCTATTGTTCTGGCCTGCAATCTAGTTTGGTTGGCTTTGTCTAGTGAGGAGTTGGGAGTGGGATGTAGACAGATCTGTCCTCAATGAACTTCCCATGCTCCTCCACACCCATTTATATATGTCTACTCATAAACACAATGTCAGCCAGTGTAGGGTCCCATCAGCAGGCAGACAGGGATTACCTCTCCCCTGACTTGCCCCCTCACCATGTGTCTGGATCACCCAGCAGTGGCCAAACATTCAAATAAAACACAGGTTGCTCTCAGTTATAGCCTCGTATATGAAACAGCTTGAAGGACAGGGTTAATATTGTGTAAATGTCTTTGGTATTGAAGTGCACGACAGCTGCACCGGCAGCGAAAGCATGCCAGTATTTCTCTAGAGAAATACCTCATTCTGTTTCATTCAGTACACTCAATGCAAATATCAGTATTAGGCACTAAATGTGATAAGTTTTCACTGTCCCTTCTTGGAAAAAAGATCTTAAATTTATAATAAACAACTTTATGTCATGACCTTATTTTTATATCACAATGGGCAATATTAGAGCTGAAATTTAGCCTTTCTTAAAGGGATATTTCACTCAAAAATGAAAATTCTGTCTTTAATTAATCACCCTCATGTCATTCCAAACCTGACTTGGCTACACTAGTTAGTGATGAAGTTCTTTGATAATGTAAATGTTCTTTGCTTGTTATTTGTAGCTGCTTTTTAAGATGATGTAAGATTATCCAGCTTTGCACAGTCATTAGAATAAAGGTAGTAAAATGTGGTTTAGGCTGAATTAAATATGAAATATCAGAATCTGTCTGTACATAGGAAACATAAGCATTCACCTCAGTAACATCTATATGCGTTCATTAGAATTACGATGCGATAAAATGGCGCTGAACATACGCAGGTGAATTACACAGGCACCGTTTCTCCTTATTCTATATGAACTGTACTACAACATGAACTGATGACAAAGATCAGACATACAGCGGTAACATTATTGCAATATGACGGGTAAAGAAAGATACATTCATTTACATTCAAGCACGCACATTTACCATTCACTGAAGATAGCAGAGAATGAAACCGAAAGTAAACTTGAACGTCTCCGGCAAAACAGTCAGCGCTCTGTACACGCACAACTTAGTCACATGCCCAATAACAAGACTAACCTTACAAAACCAATAAGGAATTTAGTACTCATGTTGCCACTGGTAAGCATCGCTCTGCTGTTGTTTATCTGTGCGCCGTGCATGCACGTGTGAAAAAGTTGCGCGAGTAATTTACATCAAGTGATCGGCTTTTTTGATCGGCGCTTTTGGGGTTCGCCGATCAACCTATTTTAAGCCAATATCGGCCGATCATGATCGGTGGCCGATCAATCGAAGCATCACTAGAAAACATGAAACTTAAACAATTTAACTGCAATTTACTTAGTTTAAATAAAAGTAAAACACTTTTTTTCTCTCAAATTCTGTTTTTTTTTTTTTTTTTTTTAACCAAATTCTGTGTTGTCCATTAATTTTCTGGATTCCATTTAAATGGTTTCATTAAATTTTAATAATCAGAGACTGAAAACACTGAGAGCAGTACACTTCAGTATGTGTGTAGTAAACAAAAGCGTGTCTGTGCAATCATAAACAGAGCCCATCAGAACATGCAGGATTCATATTTAAATGGTATTTTTGCAGCTTAATTTTCACAGATATGTATCGCATTTTGATTTGAGCGTCTTGGCCGATTTTGGATGTACAAATTTGGTAAATTCCATTTTTATGACAGTGATTCTGTCCACGTTTTCGGCATCATAGCCCTACACATCTCCAAACGTACATATTCCATTGTGTTAATATTACTGTTTAAATTATTTTTAATTTTATGAATCTTGATAAGTTCATGTCAATGTCTGTTTGTCAACCCGTCATCATTTTTGTAAAGCTAGCAGATAATGATGCATTTGATGTTGCTGTGTGGCGAATACTAAGTGTAATACTTTATGTGATCAATCATGTCTCAACTGGAGATGGTGTAGTCATATGCTAGGACGGTTACTTAAGAAACATGTCAATCTGTGCAATATCTTCAGATGCTTAACTCTCATGGATGCTTTCCAAAAATACAGATTATGTTTAGAAGGAAAAAGATTAACAGAAACTGTATGAATGGGGAAAAAACGACAATTCTAGGATATTTCACAAGTTACTCTGGAGTTTTCCGCATTTTAGAAATCCCTGAATGATTATACAAACTCCAGCTTTACTGCTTTTGTAAAACCAATAAACAAGTAAACTAGAGAAAAAAGGGTGGCTCTATAAGAAATAAATCCATTTAGAGTTATAATTTGGTGTGTGCGGTGTATTTAATTTAGTTTTAATTTAATGTTATCGGGGCTCTACGTTTACTTTTCTTGTTAGGAGCACTTGTGAATTTTGTTTTTACCTTTGTTTTACCTTTTCATATGTTTAATGAGGCTCAGATGTGGCATGAATGCAGTCAAATCATAAATTCATGTTGAGATTAATGTTTTAAATATAACATTTTATGGAAATATTAAATAACTGAAAAGATACTTTAAAAATGAAACTAAATCTGCCAGTAGTTGGCGGCAAGACACTGATTTAATTACTGAATCATTCATTCATTTGATTTGTTTGAACAGCTGATTCGTTCAGGAATAAAGCAAGTGACTGTCTTTTATGAATGGGAAATTGAATCATTTCACTAGATTCATTATAAAACGCAAGTTTATTTCTAAACGAAACAATGCTGTGTTTGAATGGAGATACGCAGCGGCTCAGTTGTGACTTGTTTCAGACTACGTTTGATGATGAAATAGAGCAAAATCAGATAATAGTGTTATAGTCAGACAATGTAAGTCATTTAATAATAACGTCTTGTTTATTTAACTGTTGTATTAAATCAATATCTCATTTACAAATGGTCACACTGTAGAGCCCTGGTTATTAATTGTATGTATATATTCTATTTTTATGCTATTTTGTCCTGCTTCTTTTCAAACCCCATATAGGTTGACCACCAATTAAAGGTTCATTTTCTTTTCTCCTCTTGTTTGTTCTTTTCTCTATGTAGACATACTCAGGACTCTTCTGTGTGGTCATAAACCCATACAAAAACCTCCCCATATACTCAGAGAACATCATTGAGATGTACAGGGGCAAGAAGAGGCATGAAATGCCGCCTCATATCTACGCCATTTCTGAATCGGCCTACAGATGCATGCTTCAAGGTAAGACCATAAATATTGAATATTGCCTGTGATGAACTGCCTCAGTGGCTCTATTTGTTGAAGAAAAAACAATTTTGAATTCTGCATTTCCCCTGAGGATTGTGCAGTGAAAATAAAGAGGGTGTGTTGTGTTTTCTCAATCTTTGTTCGGCACTCGCAATGTTGTTCAAATAAGCAGAAAAATTCTACTGTTTTATTTTAAGCAGTTTCCTAAACCTTAAAGCAGAATTTGAACTTACTAGCAGTTTCAGCCAGCCTTTATTGTTATTGGCTGTACTTTGTGTTTCATAGTATTATGTGATGTAGACTGGCAGTGATGGAATGGTGACTATTTCCAACGGTATCTATTATATTTCAGTTTGTTTTTCCACTCTGAGAGATATATTAATTTTTTCTGCCACATCTGGTGCTTTCAGATAAGCCCCGTGAGCGGAAAGAAAAAAGGGCTGCATTTTTTTTGTGTTTCTCTGCGGTGGGCTTGAGTTTGTCTTGCCCCAGCTGTGTATATTAAAGTGAGAAATGAAAGATAATACATATCAATGAGACACTGTGTTCTTCAGCTACTACTAAACTACAAGGTTACTTTAGAAGCAATTCATAAGTTTCCAGTTGTGTTGAAAGAGTGCATGAATTAGTGAGTCGGGCTTTTGAACACAATGCTCTATTGTTTATCATATGTCATTGGCTGTGAATACTAAGCATCTGTCCATCACAGCAGGAGATCGTATGAAGTAAGCCTCATCGATCCTGTTGTTAAGCGGTTGGAGCTTTTACGTTTCCTTTGTTTTCTTACTGGTTCTTTTCTCAATGAAGCAGATAGGTTATGGTTGATTGTAAAAGGCAAGATTAGGAGATGTAATTCTCTGTCAGTCAACTGTATTTTTTTTTACTGCCACTGTCATAATCTTTAAGTATATCTGGGGCAGTTGGATGTTGGAGTGGGCAACTGTGTCACAGATTAAGATGGCGTTTAGCAGAAATGTTAGTGTGTTCCATTACAACTGAATCATTTAATCTTTTAACTCTCAATCTAATTTTAAAGGCATTTTAGAGGCATTTATAATCAATGAACAGCACGTTTAGTCTGGACAACTGTTCAATAAATGTAGCTGAAGTAATATGAGATTTTTTGTTTTGTCAGTTTATGATTGACAATTTCTTCTATACACTGCCAGTCAAAAGATTTTAAAATGTTTTTAAAGAAGTCTTTTCTGCTCACCAAACATGCATTTATTTGATCCAAAATACAGCAAAAGCAGTAATATTGTGAAATATTTTTATTATTTAAAATAACTGCTTTCTATTTGAATATATTTTTAATGTAATTTATTTCTGTGATCAAAGCTACATTTTCAGCTTAATTACTCCAGCCTTCAGAAATCATTCTCATATGCTGATTTTCTGTTCAAGAAACATTTATTATTATTATTATTATCAATATTTAAAACAGTTGAGTAGAAGAAATGATAGAAATTAATACTTCAAATTGATCAAAAGTGATGATTAAAAACATTTATAATGTTGGAAAAGATTTTAGATTTCAGATAAATGCTCTTCTGAACTTTCTATTCATCAAAGAAACCTGAAAAAATTCTACTCAGCTGTTTTAACAATAATAATAATGATGATTTTCTTTTTTTGAGCTGCAAATAAAATATTAGAATGATTTCTGAAGGGTCATGTGACTGGAGTAATAATGCTAAAAGTTTAGCTTTGATCACAGGAATAAATTACATTTTAAAATGTATTCAAATAGAAAACAGTTATTTTTAAATGGTAAAAATATTTCAAATTTTTATTGCTTTTGCTGTACTTTGGATCAAATAAATGCAGAGTTGGTGAGCAGAAGAGACTTTAAAAAACATTTAAAATCTTACTGTTCAAAAACTTTTGACTGGAAGTGAATGTTAGATTTTATTAAAGTAATGCACAGTACTGTTGAAAAGTTTGGGGTTATGTATATAAAATTTGATGCGTTTTATGAGTTCTTGCATTTTGGTAGTAGTGAACAGTCATACAAACTTGAAGTCAAACAAAGACGTTTGTCCAGGAAATGGAGGCGCATTTGGCATTACTGTAATGCTGAATTCCCTACCAAAGCTGACTCTCTCACATAGAAGGACAGGCCAGTTGTCCTGATCTGTCAGAGGCCAGTGAACAAGAGCCGTCCCAGGCTGGGAAGGAGAGGCTGACCTGCATTATCGGGTACAATGCCCCCTTTGTGTGCCAATGGTTAGGGGGGCAGTACATACTGTGACGTGTTGGGTCAAGTGTGGCCGGGACACATGGATCCTGGTGTCTGCCTCTGGAGGAAACACCCCTAACAATGCTGCACGCGCCGTCATCATTAGAGCTACGGAGATTACTGCAGTGGAACCAAGTTGTTTACTTTTCCTCTTAAGATGTTTCCTCCGTCATGGCTCCGTTCCAGATATTGTCCAAGCTCACTTACACATTTAAGGTTGGAAACTACTCTTTAATCAGAGCACCAAAACTGTCCAAGGTTTAATCAAAGAATCTGATATGGTATTCTAAGATTAAATCTAAAACGTAATAGTAAGAAGCCAGCACATTTCTGTGTGAAGTTTGTCTTTTCTGATTAGTTTTTGTAGTATAGTGGTTATTAAAATGGCAACGTTTATCAGCATCAGCTGGTATGAGCCCAAATCAGTCCAACAGGTTTGCCAGTGGATACATGTGTGTGTGAGAACTACTGTATAATGTAAAATAGCTCTCATTACTTGCTGTCCTCACTTACATTGGCCTTATATTAAGACTTGAATTAGTCAACTTTTACCAAAGACTTTTGATACACAAAGGTGCATTTTTAATGCCATTTATGCATAAGAAGCAACATTGCCTTGCAAATATGTGACCCTGGACCACAAAACCAGTCATAAGGGTCAAGTTCTTTATTTATACGTCCTATGAAATAATGAAAATAAATAATCTTTCCATTGATGTATGGTTTAGGATAGGACAATATTTGGCTGAGATACAACTATTTGAATATCTGGAATTGGAGGGTGCAACAAAAATCAAATTATTGAGAAAATCGCCTTTAAAGTTCTTAGCAATGCATATTACTAATCAAAAATTAAGTTTTGATATATTTACGGTACAAAATTTACAAAATATCTTCATGGAACATGATCTTTACCTAATATCCTAATGATTTTTGGCATAAAAGAAAAATGTATAATTTTGACCCATACAATGCATTTTTGTCTATTCCTGCAAATATACCCGTGCTACTTAAGACTGGCTTTGTGGTCCAGGGTCACATATGGCAAATGACCAAACAAGCTTTCTTTCAAAGGGACTTTATAGAGAAAAGTGATCAATTAGAAGTTTGGTTGCTTATGAAGTAACAAACTTAATAGGTCAGGTAATTTAATGCTCTGTGGTTGAATGTATTGTACTATTAAAGGGGGTATTTGTTTAATGACGTGTCTAACATGCAGCTTAAAAGGTTAAATGAGACTTGGCTCATACAAAGGTAAATTTTATAGCACCTCAGGACACACTGACTTACACAACCACACATCCATTCACATCTGTCTTTGATTAGTCTGCCAGAAACCAGTCATAATCCCCCTTTCTGGCTGTTGACTGAACTTACAAAGGGCTAATTATAACAACTTGAAGAACTCTGGAAGTGCTGATCTTCACTTCAAAAGTAACATTTTTGGAAAAGGCCCAATCGGTATAGCCACTGGAGCGCAGGAATGTCAGTGGCACCCGTCTCTATTCAAGGCATATGGAAGCTATGAAATCTCAACACAGTTACTGACTGGAAAGTTATGTCTGAAACATGTAATTACAACCTTTAAAATGGCAATCTCACAACCACATTGACCCAGTGCGGAGGCACACTTAAATTTCAATTATGCAAAGAGATGTCGAGACCCCTAACTTATCAGTTTGGCATGGAATGGGACGGAATAGGTTGTTGTGTGCTATGATATTTGCGGTTCGGTGGAGTTTTTCACCCACCTGTTACCAATACATGTGTAATGAGCGGTAATGTGTTTCATGACTTTGTCCTTTTGAACTGTGTCCAGGTCGTTGCAGAGAGATCTCATCTGTTCTGAGCCCACTGGAACATAAAGATCTCGTGTAGATTACAGTGACTAGAGACTCTGTATTTCAAAGACATTCCAAGGGGAGCTCAAAAACATTTTTGTACCTGTTTCAAATCGGCTGTGCTTTCTTCAGTTGTTCTTAGACAGGATTATACATATTACTTTCTCATACAGCATCTGATTTTTCTTCTTGCCTGTTGTTTATGTTAACCATTTAGTTATTCAGACTGCACTCTCAAAAATATATTTTTTATATATAAAAATATTACCAATTATAACTCTACTTTCTGGACCTCTTGTCATTTTTGGTCTGTGCAGTAATACATCTGACTATTATGGACCCAAATATAATATCTGTGCCAAAATCACTCAAGTTACTAAAAAAAAAAAACAAATCTGAAAATCAATTAATAAATTTAAAAAATAAAATGGTTAACTATTATATAGTTACAAAATAGTTTTGGAGCTGTCTACATTTTTTTTATTTACATAATAGTTCAAAATAGTACAAAAGTCGTAGTTCAGAGAAACAGTAGCAACAGAGCATAAGAAGCAACATTGCATGGCAAATATGTGACCCTGGACCACAAAACTAGTCCTTAGGGTAAATTTTTTTTAAATTGAGATTTATACGTCACCTGAAAGCTGAATAAATAATCTTTATTTATGCATGGTTAAGGATGGGACAATATTTGGCTGAGATACAACTATTACGATATGAATATCTGGAACTGGAGGGTGCAAAAAAATCTAAATATTGATAAAATTGCCTTTATAGTTGTCCTAATGAAGTTCTTAGCTATGCATATTACTAATCAAAAATTAAGTTTTGATATTTACAGTCGAAATTGACAAAATATCTTCATGGAACATGATCTTTAGTTAATATTCTAATGATTCTGAGAGACAGAGTCGCAGTTCTGAGATGTAAAGTTGCAATTCTGACTTTTCACAGAATTTGAAGACAATTACAATTCTGAGCAATAAAGTTGCAACTGCATGATACAAACTAACGATTAAAAAAAAAATCGTAGAAATGTGAAAAACTCACAATTGTAAGGAAAATTCAGAATTGCGAGACAAACTAAAATAGTTTTGGAGGCTTGGAAATAAGTTTGCAATTATAAGATGTAAACTCACAATTCTGAGATATAAACTTAAAATTTTGACTTTTTTCAGAGTTTGTGAGTTTATATCTCTTATTATGACTTTATAACTCACAGTTGTGGGTTTATATGTCATAATTCTGAGATATAAAGTCGCAATTCTGACTTTCCATTTCCAATTCTGGGTTTCCATAGGTTTGGTTGATTAGGTTTATAATTTCTTTTTGTTCAATTCTTTTGGCACCTATCTAATCCCATAGAGAACACCACAGTGTGCATTATTTTTGGTCATTTATAAATAATGCTTGAGTTAAGTATTTATTTTGTTTGTATATCCACATAGCATGAAGTTCCAGAGTTTATCAGGGTTGTTTGTGTCAGACAGCCATGACCTTTGAGGTGTTTGTTTTTTGCAGTAGTCTGAGGCCGGCTGCCCACATTGCCAAACACACCCCTTGAACACAACAGGATCAGGAAACAACTGCCCTCCTACGCCACATGGCTACAGTATCCCAGAATGCATCTGTGAGCTGAGCCTATGACAAAGCAGATGATATATTCTTAGCTTGCTAAACATCAGCTGATACCATGATACACTTTATTATTTAATTCCAGCAGGCACATTTTATCTCCTGTCTCTGAATTAATCCTCTTGTAGATTGAATCCTCATAGTGGGAATTCATCTAGGACATAAAAAGACTGTGCAGTGTTTTCTTATGAGAGTATGTGTAGTCTGAGAGTATCTAGATGTTTGGTTTGTAATTTGATAAAGATGAATGACATGCAAACATGATGGTGTTCTGTGTATTAGAGCTTCAGTCTCCAGTAGTTTGTCTCACCTCTGATCAGGCCATATCTGGCTCGGCTCACTGAGTGGCTAGTGAGTCATATTTCTCAGTGTGTGACTGACGGGCTTGTCACTTCAAACAGCTACATGCTAAATTCCTGCGGACAGCAGTTGCAGCAGATGGGATGGTTATTCTGTGGCGGATGCTTGTCGTTGCCCTCTTGTTGCTTGGTGCTTTTTCAATGCAGTTCATACGAATGATTCACTCAGTCCTGATTATTTTAATGTCTGAGCTCATGTGTCTTATCTGTTTACTTTTGCTGTTGTCATTTGCTCGTTATGAAAATGATCTGTTTAAATGACAAATGTTTTATTAAATAGTGTCTCATTCTTTTTCATAGTGTTAATAAGCAAATAGTTTTCTGTCTAAAACAATATTTGAGAATAAATACACTACCAGTCAAAAGTTTTTAAACGGTAAGATTTTCTGCTCACCAAGCCTGCATTTATTTGTTCCAAAGTACAGCAAAAACAGTCAAATTTTAAAATATTTTTTATTATTTGAAATAACTGTTTTCTATTTGAAAGTATTTTAAAATGTAATTTATTCCTGTGATTTCAAAGCCGATTTTTTTTAGCATCATTACTCCAGTCACATGATCCTTCAGAAATCATTCTAATATTCTGATTTGCTGCTCAAAAAAACATTTATTTTTATTATCATTGTTGAAAACAGCTGAGTAGTTTTTTTTTTTCAGGTTTCTTTGATGAATAGAAAGTTCAGAAGAACAGCATTTATCTGAAATATAAATTATTTATAACATTATAAATGTCTTTATCATCACTTTTGATCAATTTAAAGCATCCTTGCTAAGTAAAAGTATTAGTATTATAATTTCTTTCCCCAAAAAATAATGTTATACTGTGTAATGTTACAAAAGCTGTTTATTTTTATCAGATAAATTCTGATCTTTATGTCTTTCTATTCATCAAAGCATTTTGAAAAATATGTATTCCATTTTAAACAGTCGAAAATTGAAGGGGGGGGGGCGTTACTTTTTTCCCGGTACTTTAGCCTACTTTGTGTAATAGCGAAAACATCCATTTCAGTGGAAAAATAAGTCAAACTCTCTATTTTAACATTTTGAACAATAGGGCTCTACAATATTATTATTATTATTATTATTATTATTATTATTATTATTATGATTATTATTATTTTTTTTTCTTATGTGTCTTAATTTTTCTGATAATCAAATGAAAGCATAAACATTTATTTATTTTTAATCAAATGGAAAAATAAACCCTTTTAATTTTTGGCAAACAAACAGAGGTTTACTGTTAAAATCAATACATGGAAGAAAAAATTTATTCAGTTTAAAACGTTTAAATAAAAATTGTAGTATTTTTTTCTACAATTAAGTGGTTAATCTTGTTGTAATATTTATTTTTTTATCATATATATTGTTTTATGTAAATTATTTAAATAGGAATATATAAACACCTACATTATACTGTACAAAAGTAATACAAGACTAATATTGTTCTGTTTCATGTTAAACCGTACTTTTATTTTGACAGGTTGCCGTGAAGTTTCTATGTGTGTAGTATGATATGATGCTAGTTTTCTCAAATGAAACAGCAAAAGTGACACTCACAGCAGCTTTGGAGATTGAGTTTATCTGTTCATGTGAGATGCAAATGCAATTAGCGGGAGCATCACACGTGCTTCAGTATGCCTGTAGTAAAAAAAAAAAAAAAAACGTGTCTCCGCCATTCATGCATACAGAGGCAAACGGAACATGCAGTATTCATATTGAAACGGTCTTTTTGCATTTCAGTTTTCACAGACACTAGTCCATATCACGATTTGAATTAAGTGACAGACCAACTTTTGATTTATTAATCCAAAAATCGACGATTCGGTGGCATTCCGCGCTATTGTAAATTTCTGTTTTTATGAATGGAGTCCGCGATCCCGCCCGTGTTTTCGCGGAGGAGACATTGTAAACGCGCGACCATGTAGAGACAGAAATGACATGCCTTCGTGTAAATAAGATAAATAACATAAGGCAATTTAGTTTGTTTAATAAAAGAACAATGTAGACCTGTTCTATAGGAAAGATAACCTTAAATGATCTCTATTGTGATCTGGTGCTATATTGAAAATAAAATGAACTTGACGTTCAAGGGGGGCGGGGGGTGACGTTGGGGTGGCGGGCCGCCCCCCTAAGATTATGGTAGGGGAAACACTGTAACAATGTTTCTTGAACAGAAAATCGGCATATTAGAATGATTTCTGAAGAATCATGTGACACTGAAGATGGAAGTAATATAGCTAAAAATGTATTTTTGATCACGGGAATAAATTACATTTTAAAATATATTCAAATAGAAAACCATTATTTTAAATAGTAAAATATATTTTACTGTTTTTGCTGTACTTTGGATCAAATAAGTGCAGGCTTGGTGGTGAACAGAAGAGACTTCTTTAAAAAACATTAAAAAATCGCTCTCTGAAGACATGTGGGATAAATGTTTAGAGGTGATACGGACCTGTTCAGTTAATAGTAGACATCAACTGATCCAATTTAAGGTTGTCCATCGCTTGCATTACACTAAAGCCAAGCTGCATAAAATTTTTCCCTCTGTGTCACCTATGTGTGATAGGTGCAAAGTGACAGAAGACACAACTTCTCATGCTTTATGGTTTTGTCCTCTGTTGCATACATTTTGGTCAAGTATATTTGACTGGTATTCTAAAGCTTATAATAGGCCTTTACCACCTGATGCAGAACTTGCTATTTTTGGTTTCTCACAACATACTTCTATCCTTCCAGAGGCACTCCAGCAGTCTTTAACTTTGGGTATGACTGTGGCTAAGAGACTTTTGCTCAAGAACTGGAAGTCACCTCTACCCCCTTCGTTCCAAATGTGGATTACAGATATGATTTCGGTTATACAGATAGAAAGACTGAGATTTTTGAGAACTTACTCCATTGAAAAATTTTCCAGCGTTTGGGGCTTATTCCTTGAGCACTTGGACAAATTAACCAGCCGCCCGGACCCTGTGGATTCCTCTGAGACTTAAATTGTCAAAAATTATCTATTTTTTGGCACTCTAACTGGTCATTTTACAGCTTTTTTTTTTTTTTTTTTTCTCTTTTTTTTTTTTCTTCTTCTCTTTTTTCCCTCCAAATCTGTAACGCTACATCGTTACTGTTGCACTGTTTATAGATTCATAGTGTGATTGTTGTCCGAGACAGACAATTGTGTGTTCTGTGTGTGTATGTGTGTTCTGTGTTTAAAACTGAAAAATCAATAAAATAAAATATAAAAAAAAAAAAAAAAACATTAAAAAATCTTACTGTTCAAAAACTTTTGACTGGTAGTGTACATATGCCATAATCTTTCTATTTCAAAATAGTTCAGCCCAAAACTTTAAATTTGCTGAAAACGTACTCACCCAACAAAAAAGCAGCTTGCTTAAAAAGTGACTTGTGTAAACAGTTCTTGATAGATTACTATTATTTATTTATTTATTTATTTATTTAAATAGTCGATGATGGATTGTTTATATAAGAACTCTTTTTCTTGCATTTGGCCAGATACACTTTTTAACCATTCAGGGCTAGAGTGCCAGACCTTCTGTCTATTATCGTTCAGTATTGTAACATCTTCCTGAGAAGTCATTCTGACAGGCTTTGTTTACTTTGCACTTCGCTGCCTTTTTGCATCACCATTAGGGGTGAAACAGACTTGATTGTGTGAACAGTATGTAAACAGGCTCATTGCGAATTCAAATTTAGAACCATCATCACCACGTATTATAAATTAATGCATTATTTAAATATTTTCCTAGCCTTATGCTGCTCTAGATGAAATTATCGGCAGCCCTTTTGGCATTCAGTATAACAGTCATTTCTTTCAGCTGTGGTAAGCTGTTGTTAATGGTTTGATAGGAGGCACAGTTCCTTTTGTTTTTTTAATGGATCAAATCTCAGCATCAGAGCTGCTTAAGCAAAAACAGCTGCAAAATGTTTTTTGTTGTAATTGCTTTTTGTTGTATCAACTGCAATTGTACCATTTTAAGATGTTAGTTCTGTCCATGATAAATTTTTTCCATACTTTTTTGTAGTTTCCAAAAACCATGCCACATTTCAGTGCAGCCATGATATTTTGTAATAAACTGTGTTTGTTAGAAACCATTGCAACGCAAGGAGCTGTACGTGTTTTGAGTCCAGAAGCACAGAGTTTTACTAGCCTTGGCACATGCACATAAGAAACTGTAATGAATGTTTGTGCATCCCATGTTACTGAGGTGAAAGGGACTGTGGCCTTAGCTTTGGGAGGTTTTGCCTTTGTGTCTGCGTCCACCCTCCTCTCTCTGGTGTCTGGCAGTGATGTGGTTTGGTATGTGAGGAATGTGTCCTGTCGTAGGTTAATCCAGTAGAAGGGGGTGGGGTCGGGTGGGCCAGCTGAGGGGTGCGGAGTGAGAACTTGGAGTTGAAGCTCACAGCGGTCCTCCAGACTCACAGACTACCCTGATATTAACTAGAGACAGGCCAAAAATGGTTGGCCCTGTCTATGGACCAATTTGGAGTAGACGTCACAGTTACATCACTTGCAGTTGCAGAAAAAGCACTGGTAACAAGTGGAGGTAAATGGGTAAAATTTATGGAATAAGAGAATAAAATATCTTTGTGCCTTTTGATGTCAAAGTCGGAATGCAAATAATTTTTTATAGTATACTGTCATCAAAGACGCCATTTGAAGCTAAACACAGACGTTTAAATGGACGAACTATGGATGAAAACTGCTATGATTACTCTACTTTTAAAGCATACATTTGATTTAAACAATAGGTCTACATAATATTCACACATGCTGTGCATGGGGGACCTATTGTATTAGCTCTACAGTTACATGAAATATTATTTAAACCTATTACTATTAACATTTTGACATAACATTTATTTATTTTATCACACAATTCTGACTTTTTTTTTTCTCGCAAATGCAAGTTTATATCTCCTAATTCTGACTTTATAACTCGATTTAACTAGAAAATAGTGAGTTTGTCAATTCTGAGGGGGAAAAAAAGCCAGAAGTGTGGGATATAAACTCCTATTCTGAGCGGAGGGGAAAAGAGAGAATGACGAGTTGTTTTTCCTTATTAGAATTGTGAGATATAATCTCAGAGTTGTGAGAATAAAGTCAGAATTTTAAAAATATAAAATCAAATGTACCCTTTTTTATTCTTTTATTCCATGGCTCCATGGACTGCCACTTGAAAACGTTCATTTTCTGCCACCAGATAGGCTCCGCCCACAAAAAATGACAGAAAATGTCTAGACTATCCCATAGGGCTGGGTGATAATTCGATAACGATAATTATCACGATATAGTTTTTTATTTTTATTTTTTTCTCTCGATAAAATGATAATTACAGTTCGATAAGCGCTCAATAATGTTTACGCACTATGCGTAACGCTGCGCAGGCATTTTGCAGCCTGCACTTCCGGATGCCGCACGCAGTATTTAGTTTACAGCCACAGGGCTCTACAGTGTGACCATTTCACTCACATTTGCAACTAAAAATTAGTACGTGTGACTGTAAAAAAATATTTAGGAGCAACATGTGCGACTGACC
Organism: Garra rufa; assembly: GCF_049309525.1. Lineage (NCBI taxonomy): Eukaryota > Metazoa > Chordata > Actinopteri > Cypriniformes > Cyprinidae > Garra > Garra rufa. The sequence continues at coordinate 8,716,335 of NC_133372.1, forward strand.
CAAGCAGCATATTTGTGTTTGCGCTCAGCTGAGCTTCAAAGGTTTCTACGTGTTTTTGCAACGCTAAGTAATTGTATCACAGACATATCTCAATAGAACCTATTATGCTGTCTACACTGGATGCTGAATTAATGTTGAAAATTAATAAAGTTTTTTACACTTAAGATTTTGTTCATTTTCATGCGTCCTTGCTAAATAAAAGTATTTTTTTTTTTAAATCCTTACATAACCCCAAACTTTTTGTAGTATTCATGATGATCATTTTGTTGAGATGGGTAGTTATTAAAAAGTTATTAGACAAATCAAAGACTTCCAAAAGACAGTATGGAATTTGATTTTGGTCATTTCCAGGTCTGGATAAGTATTTGTGGCTCCATACTACCATACTATTGCCCCTTTTCTGTTTTATAAAATATAAAATTGCTCATTTCTAAAAATACATTTGTACAGTATTGTACAAGCAGTGTGTTACTCACATATGAAGCAGGCAGCTAGTGCAGCCAAATGTTCAGTATTAGTTCAGTTGAATTGAATAGATACAGATGACTGTAAATAAACAGAAAGCAATGCTAAAATAAGTCCTTTTTTCGAAGAAGTATTTCATTATTTGGGTTGGAAATATTTAATCACACTGGAATCCCGCACCACACTTTTTCCAGCTCAGATCAGGTTTGAAATTAATCAATGAACAAATGAAATGAAACTGGAAGTATGCAAGATATGATCTACTGGCCAAGCCTTGTCATATTACAAAGATAACAGGTTATGAATTATCTGTGAATGCTTGTTTGGGAGCTCCATTTGATTTTAATTATTTCCACGCATTCTTACGACCGTGCCTGAATTATGCTGGAATCTCTGTAATCAGTTGTTCGTTATTCAGAGAAGAGTTGCTAAGGCCTTGACAAAGGACGCAGTGAAAAGAAGTCAAGAGCCCTCTCTTCACTTGATTATATGCTTCCCTTTTCTGCAGCTGTGCTGATAGGAGAGGCCATTCTTCAGAATCCTTGGCTGCCAGATCTGTGTCTCCGTATCCGAGACAGATAGTGTCATGAATGTTCAGAGGTTGATGTACGCCACACAAAAGGAAGCGTCTCCACCCTGGAACTGCTTCCAGTTCTTGTAACCCAAACCCTGAACCTTTTATCTAAAACATTGTCTTTGACATGGTTTCATAGCTCTGCTTATGACGACATCAATCCAACTTTCTGTTCTTGTTGATTCACGAGTGAGGACATATTGAATCCTTGTGTTTTCTGTTATCTAGCTTTTAAACAAAAGATGGTCTGACAATTGTTACGCATTTCTATTTATGGCATTATCATTCTCTGCAATATTCAGTTACGTATTTGTGAGCAAACCGAGTCCAGGTGGAGGAAACCCCATACCGAGGATGTGCCCAGCTGTAGATCCTCTTCATCCCAGACAGCCCTGACCTCCTGCTGCCAGAACAGGAAAGCAGTCAGCACTATTTTATCTTCAGGCATCCTCTGTTCCCATAGGTGGACTTAGTCAGATACCCCTGTGTCTCATTAGAGGACTGCAGAACAGACCCTTTTCCATTCCTGAAAAGAATGAAGCAAATTGGTTGTGGCGTTTTCAACGACCTCACTACTTTTTAGGAGTTTGATGAATCTTCTCCACAAGTACTGGTGCTAAAGGGTGCTAAATTATGTATAAAACAATCATAATTCTGACTGCTTAGTGGAGCAGTGATCAGTCTATGAGCAGCACTTAAAAAGCACAGCTGGTATTTTATTTTAATAAAGGTCTTGGATCGATTTCCTGCTATCTCTTCACACTGAGAGACATGCAACAAAGCTAACAAAGCTCCAAATACAATGTGAAGTAAAAGAGCGGCTTTATTTCCTTTGGTTGTTGAATTTTACGCAGTGTGAATATGCCTTTCACACCGTAGGCAGGGCTTTACACTAACTTTTCTTTTAAGGTGCACTTGTGCTCCTAACTTAAATTTAGGAGCACAGTCAAAATTTCAGAAGCAGTCCAAAAAATCTGATAATAAATTGACCTTCCCATTATGAGTTGATATTTATGAGTTATGAGTCCTGATGAGTTGACTCCTTAAAGTGATTTACATGGAAAAAATTATTGGCAGCTTTATTAACTTTGTCAAATTTTTATAAATTATATATATATATATATATATATATATATATATATATATATATATATAATATAATATTATTTTTATAAATATATATATATATAT